>NC_067156.1:43246584-43349084 GCF_903995435.1 Acomys russatus
GTTTACTTTTCTCTTTTTCCTTTTTTGTCTTTTTAGATTCCTGTCTTCAATGCTGTTGGGGTTTTCACAGGCTGTGAAGACTCCAGGGAACAAGTCAAAGTATCTTCTTAGAAGGTCTAAATACCTCGAGAGCTGCTAGTCATGCATCTGCCCTGAGCCTCTTCCTGCCTGTTTATAGAAGTGCAGCCATAAAACTGAGCTCAACCTGAGCACACAACACTGATCAGAAGTCTGTACTTTCAGCAGGAACTTTTTCAAACAAATAAATGTCACCTCTCAAAAGCAAAATAATTGCACTCTGTCAGAATGTTAAAGGTAAAATATTTAGGCAACTCATATATGATTTTCTGAGCAAATACAGATGTCTTCTACTGTTGGTGTC
The DNA here is from genome assembly GCF_903995435.1 of Acomys russatus. Lineage (NCBI taxonomy): Eukaryota > Metazoa > Chordata > Mammalia > Rodentia > Muridae > Acomys > Acomys russatus. Next base: position 43,246,967 of record NC_067156.1, read on the forward strand.
TCATTTGACAACAATTTTTTTGATCACTGATTCCTGGTCATATTCATTCAACCAGAAAACCCCAAGCTTTTGCTTAATTATAGTGACAGCCTGATCCATATCAAACAGGTCTAATTCTTTTTTTCGTATCAAAATTAATAGCTCTTAAGTAACCAAGACCTGAGGTAATATAAAATATAAACATCTGAACTGATTTTTTTAGCTCAGAAACTACTGCACTATTTTAATACCTTTCACTATACTATAACTAAAATCTTGAGCTTATAACTATCCTAGTTATGTTTACGGTGATTTCTTTTCCTTTAGTGACACCAGGAATTCTGAAGAAGAGGTCACACCTCTATAAAAGACTTTTTTAGAGAGGGTACTTTTCTGAAAGTGATAGACATTGGTCTCTGTCCTCAGCACACCAACCACTCATCTCATTTAAATAACTTAATGGTTTTTTTAATTGCACTACCGTAGAAAACAGAAAATGCATTTAGTATATCTATCCACCAATCTAAAACGTGTGCATATGTTGACACAGAAGTGGTATGTAGATGTATAAAGCAGCACACACGTGTGTGTGTGTGTGTGTTTTCACACTCATACGCACCCCAGAAATCAATAACAGATGTCTTCTTCAGTCTCTCTCTACCTTAATTTTTGAGACAGGTTTTCTCACTAATCCTGGAGTTCACCAATTCAGCCACACAACATGGCCAACAAATCCCAGCACCCTCCTGTCTCTGCCTCCATCCCCCATGCCCACACCCCAAAACCCCACGCTAGGATTGCCAACACCTCCTGGCACATGAAGCTTTCACATGGGCACCAATGTCCCTGTGTTTGCAGGGTGAACTCTTTCCTAATTGAGGCATCTCTCAGGTCTCATCATAGGACTTTCTCAGCACATTATTTGAAGCTTCCATAGTGGAAACATTTTAATACTAATGTTTATTCTGCTTGATATCTGCTCTCAGGAAAGTATGAATTATTGATCCTCGTTGTAAAATATACACACGGTATATGTAGAATTACTTTGGAACTTTACAACATTTTTTTTCCATAATTAGGGCAATTTCTTTAATTTTTTATTGTACTTCTGGAACAGTTTCTGTTTGATCTGTGAAATCTTCTGAAGAAATATACAAAACTGGGGTTACAGATGATTGTGAACCACCATTTGGGTGCTGAGAATTAAGCCCACATCCATTGCAAGAGCAACATGTACTCTTAACCACTGAGCCATCTCTCCAGCCCTCGACAGGACCTTTATAAACCTTACCCCTGATCAAAACCACACATTTTAGGATTATTTTCCCAGATGAAGTTGATGGATTTGCTAAATACCAATGGGAAAATGCTTTTACTGGCTTGGAAAATCAAAATGACAATGGTGGTGGCCAAATTAGAGATACCTAAATTGGATCATGTTGAAAAATGCTACAAAGAAGGTTTGCTTGAGGTATATACTGCTTGCTATCTTCATATGTAAGTTACTTAATTCTAAGTTTTCATAAGAAATTGGTAAGCATTCTGCATTTTTATAACTCCTTCCAAACCAAAGGCCAAATAAATAGCAACTTTTTATATTATTTTCTTATAACTTTTCTTATTTTCTTATAAAGTTTATGATTAGTTTCTTGTAATTTAAAATTGTGTGTGTGTGTGTGTGTGTGTGTGTGTGTGTGTGTGTGTGTGTGTGTGTGTGTTTTGTTTTGTTTTGTTTTGTTTTTGTTTTTTTGAGACAGGGTTTTGGCCAGCCATGGTAGTGCACGCCTTTAATGCCAGCACTTGGGAGGCAAAGGCAGGTGGATCGCTATGAGTTCAAGGCCAGCCTGGTCTACAAAGAGTACAGAACAGCCAAGGCTACACAGAGAGACCCTGTCTCAAAAAACCAAAAATATAAGATAAAAATTGAGACAGGGTTTTTCTGGGTAGCCAGGCTGCTCTCAAACTCAGAGATCTACCTGGCTCTGCCTCCCAAGTACTGACATTAAACACCACTGCTCATCAGAAATGTTTTTACATTTTACACTGGGATTGATATCATGTGAACATTTGAGAAACTACATAACACTGAGACCCACTCAGAGCCAGCCAAAACATGTTTCTATATATAGACTCTATAGTGCTAAGCTCATTGGTAAACATCTGGGTTTTTTTTTTATAAAACCTTTAAAAATATTTGACTTTATTACTTGAGAGATAACAGAACTCAGTAAAGAATTCTGAATGTAGTTATGCCCTTGTGATTCCAGTGCCCGAGAGGCAGAGTCAGGGAGATTCCTGAGCCTCTCTGGACAGCCAGCATAACTTCCTTGGTGAGGTCAAAGCTAGGGAGACACTACCTCCTCCAAAGCAAGCAGGAAGTAATGACACTGATGGAATAATGACACCCATGTGTGTCCTCTGCTCTCCACACACATGCACACACATGTACACATGCACATACACGTGTACCTGCACTAGCATATGCAAATAAAAATAAGTAAAGTTAATACTTCCAAGATTGTTTTCATTTCTTTTCTAAATGGATTTTGGGTGCAACCTCATTTGACTATGGCTTCAACCAGTGATTTTAGTCCAAAGAAGAGAATTAAGATTCAGAAGCCAAATAACTCCAAATAACTAAATTGTTAAATATAATAACCAAATATATGACCTGTTCAGATCAAATTATAATACTTCCTTTAATACAGATACTACTCTAATGGGGGGGGGGGGGGTGGAGAGCTACCTCAGGGTCAGACAAAGACTGCAGCAGGTATTTATGCAAGAGTATCCTTTTGTTGTTGTTGTTTGTTTTTTGTTTTTGTTTTTATTTTGTTTTGTTTTTATTTTTGTTTAGAGACAGAGTTTCTCTATGTAGGCCTGGCTGTCCTGGAACTCACTTTGTAGACCAGGCTGGCTTCAAATTCACAGAGATCTGTCTGCCTCTGCCTCCCGAATGTTAGGATTAAAGGCGTGTGCCACCACCACCCAGGTACAGGAGTGCCTTTTAAGGAGAAAAGGGGAAGTCTGTGTTAGGATGAGTTGGTAAATCCTGATTAGACCTGTTAGGCCATATAGCCAAATAATGAACTGGGATTGATAAACTTTAGTGTTTTTGGTAGATGGACCTTGTAATTAAGTGAGGCATAAGGAAGTAGCCAAGAAAGAGAACAGACCTTGGGGTCTGGCCTTAGGAGTATAATCTAACCGTTTAGGAAGTGAGAGGGAGGGAGGGTGGGTAAGACCTGCCTGCACCATGTTTGCAATGCTTGGGCCTGTTAGAGAGCCCTTAAACAACCCTAAAACATAATATTTTCACCTTCATTTTTCAGTTAAGGAAACTGTGCCTTAATGCAATGAAATGACTTTCCTAAAAGCACAGAGCTTTTAGCCAACAGAGCCAGAATTACCTTTCCTCTCAAAGATGAGTCTCTGCTGACAGTACCACTGCTTGTCCTGAGGCAGACTTCATCAAACCCTTACTTTTTAACTATATGGTATGGGTACATTTGAGACTTCAGTAGGATGTCTCCAAACCTCCAATGCAAGCTTACCGATTCAATGGCATATCCAGCCATTCAATATTGTGACCTGAGATGGTCACCAAAGTTCAATCTAGAAAACTTCATTATCATGTTACAAAAAAAGAAAGAAAGAAAAAAAGAGAGAAAGAAAGAAAAAAGAACAGACTAAGAAGATCCCATAATGTTTGGAGTAAGTTTAACATTTCATCTTGGCCAAGACGCATGAGTAGGTACCCTTGGCTACATGTAGCCTGTGAGCCTCAGGCTAGACACGCCTAAAGGCTAGGAAGAAAGCAGACATTAACTGCAAACTGTAGATGCCACGCAGTTGTTCACAGCCTAAACTGAAATCTGTCTCTTTCTTAGGAGACAGGTTTCATACATTAGTCAGGAGTTAACAACCACATCTTATTTTGAAGACAAATCACAAAGTCCTATGAGCCTCCAATACACTGTTTTCAGCTAGTAAAAAAAAAAAAAAAAAAAAAATGTGACATGCCAAGGAATGGTAACAAACGTAACCCTGGCAATGAAGCAAGACACCACTCATCTGAAGATGACCACAAACGGGCTACCTGCAAAAAGCCATTGACTACCCTGGTTACACAGGTTGAATTTCACACACTTGAGACATTGGGACTGGCAGAGTTTAGACTTGGGGTATTTCTCACATTTTGAAATTCACAAACACATAACGAAATATCTTGGGGGATAGAACTAAGATTCAACATTAAATCATTCACGCTTCATATGTGGGCTGAAAGTAACTTTGTGCAATGTGTTTTGACTGCCACTTGTCACATGGCGGTAGGTGTCAACCCTCTTCACTTATGGCACACTGTTTAGCATTCCAAAAGGCTTTTGGATTTTGGAACATTTCACGTTTTCTATCTAGAGTTCTCAGCCAACACCATGAACGCTGTACCACAAATTGAAAATGTCTAGCAGAAAGCAGCAATAGCATCCCCCACAAAGACTCCCCTATCCTCTACCATAAAATCTTTCTCTTTAGACCCAGAGGGAGCTAGTGCCACGGGAAAATGCAGATTCCCTGTTGCAATGTGGCATAAGTTTCCAGAGAGTTCTAGCAGAGCATTAAACAAAATATGGGGCCCTCACATAGCTGATCCTAGGTAACTACTTTGGTCTGATAGCCAACAAATTGACCCTATTCTCCCAGCCCGTATTCCTGCAAACACACATGAACCCTGCTGGGATAGGGACATTTTAATTCTGTTTTGATGCTCTGTCTGGTGTTTCTTTTGGTGTGTGTGTGTGTGTGTGTGTGTGTGTGTGTGTGTGTGTGCACGTGCTCGAAGGTACACGTGCGCATATGCATACATGCAGCCCTGTCTCTGTCCCTAACCTTCAAGGTTAGAATTACATGTGTGTCCCATGTCTGGCTTCTTATAGGGGTGCTGGGGGTCTCTCTGCAGCCCCTCTTTTTTTGTTTTTCGGGTTTTTTTATTTTTGGTTTTTGGAGTTTGGGGGGTTTGTTTGTTTGTTTGTTTGTTTGTTTGTTTGTTTTTTCAAGACAGAGTTTCTCTGTGTAGCCTTGGCTGTCCTAGACTCACTTTGTAGTCCAGGCCGGCCTTGAACTCACAGAGATTCCCCTGCTTCTGCCTCCCAAGTGCTGGGATTAAAGGTGTGCGCCACCACACCTGGCAGGCCCCTCTTTTTTGAGTTCTGTTTTGTTTTGTTTGAGGCAGAGCCTCTCTGTGTAGTCTTAGCCGGTCTGAAACTCCCTACACAGACCATGTTGCCCTTCAACACACAGAGAACTGCCTGCCTCTGCTCTTTTGTGTCTTTAGCTGGACACAATGGTGGACAAGCATAGGCATCTTAGGCATACGTGGGATGCCCACTCAGAAACTGTCCACCCAGCTGAGAAACCTCATCCTTCAAGAGCCAGTGCCAAAGACTCATTCTGACATCAAAAGCCATGCTGAGCATAGTCTTCAGAAGTTGGTGATGCAGCATTACTCCCTGAACTGAGATTTTCAGAACAACCCCTTGAAAACAAAAACCGCCGTCCTTAAGGCCCAACCTAATTTAAAGCCCAGAGGCTCCACAAAGCAGCACACTGGCTGCTTGCTTTCTCAACACTAAACACATTTGTAACCAAAGGTACTAGGGCAATATGGCTATTGATTCTCATCCGCTCCTAAGTTCAGAAAATGCCACAGCATGTACTTTAAGCACTCAGCTCTCTCTTTGTGCTTCAAAGGCTCCCCACCAGTAACAGTATGTGATCTTGGGCACCGTCTGTGCCTGGGAGAGCGATAGATTATTATCTGAGCTAGTGCTGAGGGGATTCTAGCAAGAAACGAACAGACTCAAAGGAGAGAGGTTAGACCAGGGGAAAACTCCTGCCAGCAAACTCACCGTTTCCCACCCTCTCATTTGAAATTCATGAAGATGGAGCGAAGCTTTTGTTTTCCATCAGCGAGATGAGCCTTAGTACACTCTTGCCAAAAGCAAGCTAACACGGGGGTAATTGTTTTTCATCTAAATTGCATGTCCAACCTGCTTAGTCTTCAAAGAACATAGACGCTAAAGCTCTGATACTCAACTGCTGAGTGACAAAGGAGAGGGCACAAAGCCCACAGGCGTGATGAGAATTTTTAATCACCACCTATCTGTCAGTGAGCTCTGGATCTTGGGGACAGTTGAGGGGGGAGCAGGTTATTCTTAAGGTAGATACAGATCCACAATTCATTTTACTCTCTCTCTCTCTCTCTCTCTCTCTCTCTCTCTCTCTCTCTCTCTCTCTCTCTCTCTCTCTCTCTCTCTCTTTCTCTCTCTCTCTCCCTCCCCTCCCCTCTCCCCTTTCCCCTTTCCTCTCTCATTAAGGGAGAAAAAAAGTGATTTAGAGGGAATTAACATTCCCCAAAGGTGTTTTTAATCTCTTTTCACTCCAGGGCCAGGTACCTCATGTAGCATTTAAAAGATTTCAAAAATTGAAAGGAAATGCCTAGAACTCAGAAAAAGAGATCTCCGTCTACAGAAACCATCTGCCTTTGTTTAAGAGAAAAGTGGGATTTTTTTTCCCTCTATGAACTTCACATCTAGTCTGTCTCTAATCTTGATGTAACCTAATCATTCTTGCAGACGTTTACTCTGCATACACTACATCCAATACACAAAAGAGGCAAAAGCCATCAATATCTAACGCTTCTTTGTATTTCAAACCTCCCCTATGTCGATACATAAGCTCATTTAATTGCACATCACTGCGCTGTTGGGGGTATGTCTGTGTTATGCAAATGAAAACCATGCAGAGAAACAGGATGGTTTCGTCTGTTCCCACCACCACAGCAGTTCTCAACCTGTGGGTTGCAACTCCTTTAGGGATCACATAACAGATGTCCTATATATCAGATGTTTACATTATGATTCAAACATAGCAAAATTACAGTTACGAAATAGCAGGGAGAATAGCTTTATGGTTAGGGGCCACCACAACGTGAGAAACTGGATTAAAGGGTCACAGCATTAGGAGGTTGAGACCTCCACTGCCCTACCTATCACCTTTCAGAGGTAGAGACGCATAAAAGGCTCCCTGCTTTCTGTCACTGATCCCTGGGCATCACTGTGTAAGCACGTGCCAAGATGAAAGATTTGATTTCTTGTTTATTGTGTTTGTTCTAGTTAATTTAATTCTTCTTGCCTGGTTTAAACTTCTATTTTCTAATTACATTCCTGAGCACTTCCAAGACTACAAACACCTTTGCTTGAACTTCGAAAATGTGGGTAAAAACTAAATTACACTGATGGCTGTCAGTAAAATGTACTACCAAAGTTTTCTACCCTGGGCAGCCTGAAAGCAGAGATATTGCCCAGCATACTGTCAAATGAGGGAAAAGAGACCATGGAGGCCACTACAGTGAGGATGTGAGGGATAATATCAGCTGCCAAGCACAGTGGTGGAGATCAGTCACAGTCTTGAGTCATTTTTAATGCTATCCTTCCAGTGTTCAACCCCTATACTTTCCTTTTTATTTGACAATGTCATATCAGTTGAGACCAACTTTAAATTTTTTGTTATTTTCATGCCCAAATTACTCTCTCTCATGGCCTTTCTCTTCCTGTTGAAACCTTTTTCCCAAGCAAGCCCCTCCTACTTGGATGTCTCTCCTTCACCCTACCCCACCCTGATAAATAAGGTGGCTTCCGTGAACACGAGTGAAGCTTTATGCCCCTCCTACTTTGAAATCTGTTCCCCATATACCTCCCCTGTCCACTGAGTATAAGTGAAGTGGCTTCCATGAAGGGTTACACACTCACACTGGGCAACTGAAAGAAATGACACCCCCTCCTAGGCACCCATCAATTGCCTGTAGCCCCTCAGGGAAGGAGAGGGCCTCATGAAGCTATTCCCCATGCATGATGAAATGCGATGGGCCCCATATTGAGTGAATTCGTGATGTGTCTCACATAACCCCGGCTCTATCAGCTGAGGCATAACCTCAGCCCCTATATGTTCCTTCTAGTTAAAAACTGCTGGACAGAAGGGCGGCAGTGAACTCAGACGGAGCATCGTGAAGGCCTCAGGCACACCCTGGAGAGAACAAGGTGGTAGCACTGCCTGCCCACCCCAAAGTGCCACAAGCTACCACTGTACCACATGCGCATTTTCATGCCCAACCATGTAGTGACCAAGCCCAGCTTCTGGTACTTTGTGCTACAGCTGAAGATAACAAACAAGTCAAGGAAGATAGCGTATTGCTTACAGGTCCTTAAGAAACAGCCTCTTGATGGGGAGGCCGGGTGGCACTCAGAGAAAGAATAAGCAGGCTACCAAGATGAGACTTGCTAAGCCTATGACCATATAGTGGGGGAAGAGGTCCCCCTCGGTCCTAGACCTAGGGGAGGGGAATAGGGTGAAAGCGGGAGGGAGGGAGGAACGGGAAGATACAAGTGATAAAATGACAATTGAGTTGTAATCTGAATAAATTAATTGAATTATTTTTTTAAAAAACAGATAAACAAAAAAAATGTGAAGAAGAAGAAAAAGAAGAAGAAGAAGAAGAAGAAGAAGAAGAAGAAGAAGAAGAAGAAGAAGAAGAAGAAGAAGAAGAAGAAGAAGCCCCAGCGTGTAAAGAACTTCAGCATCTGGCTCCCACAGTGGCACGCACAGTGTGTACTGAGAGCACCAGGAACTGACCATGGCTGGCACCCTCACACAGTGCTGTCAAGACACAGGTACCTGGCACCATGCTGGTTCACACTCCATCCGGATCTTAGAGAGTAACTGCAGTGGGCAAGTGCCAATGGCTGGCTGTTAAGGAGTTCCCCGACTTTGGAATCAAGTTTCCGTTGCCCCGTCACCTTCTACTAGGCTTCACAGCAACACCTTCATCTGGACCTGGAAAGCTCCAGTGAGTTTTAAAAAACAAACAAACAAATAAAAAAAAACTGTGTAACTTCTCTGATGTTGTTTGGCTAAGAACTAGACCAAAGTGTGGCATCATGTTGAGACTTTGAATGTAAAATATGACTTGCTGTTTACACTCAGAAACTAAAGGGAAAGATGTCACATGTGAGTATTCACTTCAGGCCCACTACTTTAATGCTTTTGTTTTTAATATAATTGTTAGGTCGATCTTGATATGTTTAAAACCAGACTAGCTCTCCCTTCAACAGCCTACCGAAATAGCTAAGGATGGTTGGTGTGTGGCACCTTCCAACCTCCACCTAGCCCTTGTAACGCATTGGGAAATGGTACAAGAAATTTTGACAGAAACTAGATGCTGCACCCATCAAGATCCATGTACTTCTCAAATGCACAACTCAGTTTGCATCAAACCTGGAAACTGAGGCCCATGGACATAGTTTTAAACAACAACGCAAATAAGCAACTTTATTTAAGCAGCATTAAATTTTTGTGGGGCACTCGTAGCTTTGAGCACAGCTTGATACAGATATAGCATGTTGCCAAGGTTAATCCACCCCCCCCTCTCTCTCTGCCTGTTCACTCTCTTCAAATGTTTTCTGAACCCATAGGCAGTTTTTGTCTTTAATACGATGGCAAAGATGACCCCTTGGAAGCTCTAGTTTTAACTGAAGGCCAAGCAAGAAAAGACTATATACCAACTATGAATTATGATCTGAAGGTCATACTCTCTGGCTATCTTTATGTCAAAACAGAGTAAATTGGGGTTGGAGCTAGTATTGCCTAGTAACTAGGGAGCCAGGAGGAAAATCCCCAGCCATGTGGCCATGATACCAGAGCCTCCACACAGGTCTTCACTAAGAAAAACTATTCTGTGATATTTTCAATGAGTGTCACCCACAAGTCCTCCTGTTTTGCCTCAGTTTTCAGAAAGACAAATGTATTAGAGTTTGATGGATACAAGAAAAAGAGACTATTTGGAAACCCAGTACCCTAGTTCCCACCCCAGTAGTTTCCAAAGTCCTTTGAATCCTGTTATAGCGCTAATAAAATGAGAACGCAGAGCACAGGCGTCCTCAGGCTCATTTCATTTCAAGTGCTGAGCTGTAATGGATCCACTTGATGCTGCCTTTGCTGTCTGTCAGGCCCCTGCCAGGGCTTGTTTGTCTGCTTAGCTTCACGTTTACTTGATCCACATTCCCCCAACCATGGATACTTATCCCCTAGAACGCAGAGAGACACTGACGTCCAAGTAAGCCAGAAACATTCTGCAAGTGATGAAAGTGTTCGGTTTTATAGGCAGCAAAGAGGAGACCTAGCAGGACATTATCCTGAGTACATCAACTTCTGCAGAAAAATAAGCAAGCACGCAGGAAGCAGCCTCGCCCAGCCTCAGTAGGAACCAAGTGTCCATGTATTGATCCTCTACCCACCTGGGTCACAGGAATACCAGTGTACATTAAGCGGAGGAAGGACTAGAAATTACATTAAGTCAAATGGCTAAATCAATATTTAACAGCGCAGTTAGTGGTAGTTGACCTTAAACACACCCTTAATCAAACAAAGGTGAGCCAGGCCAGCCTCCAGCATATGCCACTCAGAGATATGAACTAATGCAGACGAGAGCCTAATGCAGGTGCCTGTACAGCTCACTCTTAACTGCAAGGAGAAGGTCACAGCTGCCCTCTTAACAAAGACAACTGGGATTTTATTCCTGTGGTGCTGGGTCTTCCTGTATCACCTCTCTCCTCGGCTCTAGAATTCAACAGCCTTCATCTCAGCACACTTAACAGCCAGGAAAGGATTCCTACAACGATTTCCCCAGCAAATCATTAGTATATTACCAGTGGTAGCTCTGCACCCTTGAGCAATGCCTGCATAAACAAGTGTAGATGTTACCAGCCATCACCCAGCCTGCTGCTCCAGAATTGTCATTTACATATATTTGTACATAAGCACATCATATTACCTATACTGTACTTGCAGTGAATATTACTGAAATAAGTTCACTTACATTAAAGGGAATGCGGAGGGAAAAAAAACTGAGGCGATCTCTTCAGGATGTCAGGGAAGCATTGCAGATGCTGTGCGTTCTCAGACTCCCAGATGGGAGACTGTTTTAAATTGCCTCGCTGCCCAGAAAATACCTTAAGCCCAGCAGCATTTTAGTTTTCACTACTAAGGACTGGATGGTAACTCCAAGGAAAAGGTCAGTGTAAGACTCTATTTCAATAGACTGCGGGTGGCAGCAGGCTCTGTGGAGATCACAAAGAGCTCAGGAGAGTTTACAGGATTTGGTGACCTAAACATGCCAGTGTTACTGGTGCCATTTCCTTTGCACCCCAGTTTGGCTGCGAGGACAAATGTGTGATAATTAGAAGGCTCTCCTGAAACGCTTCCCTTTGATTTGTTACTGGGTTGTAGCTACAGTTCCTCTGCAGCCGTGCATCTCTCAGGTCTGTCTGCTGGTTACCATGGTGATGGGGTTCAATGTATCCTATGAGCTAAATCAGCATTCTGCCACATCTAAGCTGCTGGCAACGGAACTTCTGAGAATGGGGCAGCAAGTGTTGAGGTTGAATGTAAAAGCAATTGCTTGAAAATATGATCATACACTTGAAGGAGGTGGGAGACAGTCCACAGAAAAAGATCACAGTATCTTTGCCATCAGGGTATGGAATAAATATCTGATCTCCCATAGGGCTAACCACAAAAGCTCTAGGCAGGGAGACAACTGGCAATATGACAGGCTCTTTAGCTAATACACAGACATAAAAGGAAGTTGTTTATGACTTAATGAAAGCCAGGTGAAGCTTGGCTTCTGGGAATTTTCTCTGCCCAAGGTACCCCACATACGAAACCAGTTCCTGTTCATACAACCTCAATCAAAATATTTACTGAGTTCAAGACACCCACACTATAAATGAAGTTAAAGCTATAGTCACAGATGGCATGATATCAGGTATGGAAAGTCTTAAGACATTTCCAATAGGATCATTATGATTAATAAGGTTTATTCAAAACCCTACAAATGCGCATCAACAAAATTATGAAAATAAACCCTATGTACAATTGTACCAACAGGAAAATATTTTTGATATAGATGCAACTAAAGCAATAACAACAGAGGCTGGAACAGTGGTTCAGGGTTTGCCACACAAAAATAATGGCCGTGGTTGGGATGCCCAAAGCCCACATAAGTGCCAAGCAGACATGCTGGCTAACCTGTAATTCCAGCTGAGGAAGACAGAAAGGGGGAATGCCCAGAGGGAACCGGCTACTTTAGCCATATCGCACATGGGCTCAAATAAGTGACTCGTCTCCTTTAAATCAGGTGGAAGAATGATCAAGATTGGTTTCCAGTATCAACCTCCAGCTCCCATGCGTGCACACCGATACACACACGTGTACCCACACATAGGCAAGCATAATACAAAAAAAAAAAAAAATGGGGAAAGTGATAACAACAAGACCATTGAAAGAAACTAAAGGCTTCACAAATGAAAAGAATTCCATGTTCATATATCAGAAGGGTTAATACCAAATTAAATGTCAATTCTTTCAAGTTGATGAATGCTATGCCCACCAAAATCCCAGCCGCCTTTTTGGAAGAAATTGCCAAGCTGACTTTAAAATATAGAGAGAGAAATGCAAGGGATTCCACAATAGTCTGAACTAGAAAAACAGTTCAATTGGTAGAATATTTTCCTATTATATGAGGCTTTGAGTTCTATCCTTACCATATAAACTGGGACAGTGACATACTACTGTAACCTCAGCACTGGGGAGGTAGGGTATGAGAAACAGGAGTTCAAGGTTATCCTCATCTGTGCCAGTGTAATGGCCCAGGGCTGTGGAGTAAGGGTCAAGGAAGTTTCAACCCCACATACCTCAAACATGAGGACAGACAGCAAGAGTTGGCTCCTTCCCCCCTCCCAACCTGGCTTCCTAAAGCCAGCTCCTCCACCATCAACCCTAGTAAGGAATTATTCAGACATCACTCCTTGTTTGGCCCTATAAGGTTCCCCCTAACACACCCTACAGCCCCTGCATATGCAGCCGAAGCATCATCCAACATCCTTGCCCTAGCCAATGGTACACGGCCACATAAGCATTTCCCAGAGATCCTAACCACCTCCCTACCCTCAGTAAACTGAACAAGTTCTTTGGTGCTGTTCCTGGGTGTGCCCATTTCCCACACACTCACCGGTCATCTGAGAGCCTACACTATACTCATCCAGCTAAGCGTCCCTCCTCCCGGTCTAGCTTGCCAGGCGACAAGCCTGGCTACCCCAGGGGAAAGCAGACATGAGGCAGCACCCACCTGCATACCAGGTTCAAGGCTAGCCTTGGCTACATGAGACCCTGTTTAAAAGAAAGAAGAAGAAGAGGAGGAGAAATTTTCAAATATGCAGTATCAAAAAAGCTGCAATAATCATGGAAGTGTAACACTGATTCACCGACACACTGATGTCAGGGCACATATACAGACAGCACAGAATGATAGTTAAGAAGTAAATTCTTATTTTAGGCTTAATTGATCTTTTTTTTTTTTTTTAGAGAAACTAAGGCAAATCAATGGAGGAAGAATTTCTTACATGAAGGTGAGGTGGGTATCACTATGTAGCCCTGACTGGGCCATAGTTTGTTGAGTAAACAAGGCTGGCCTTGAACTCACAGGGATCTGCATGCCTCTGCCCACTAAGTACAGGGATTAAAGGTGTGCAGCACAAAAAAAAAAAAAAAAAAGAAATCGCCTTTACAGTGGGTTGTGCTAGGCCAACCAGACATTCATCTTTTTTTAAAAAAATGAATTTAGACACCTATTTTTTTAAACCATAGAGAAAATAACTCAAAGTAGTTCAAAACCCAAATTAAGAAGTTAAATTGTAAGATTCTTAGGAGGAAACACAATCCTCATCTCTCTGACTTGGTCAATGGTCTGTGAAACCATACTGAAACAGAAGGGGGAAAGTAAGAGAAAAATAAATTGCTTCTCCAAAATGGAAACATTCATGCTTCGAAGGACACCATTAAGGAAGTAAGAAAACAAGCTGAGTGTGGTGACACGTGTCTATAATTCCAGAATTCAGGAGGCATAAGCAGGAGGGTCCCTAGTTTGAGAGCAGCCTGATATATGCATCAAGAGTTTGTGCAGGGAGAGAACAGATTAAGTGAAAATACAGCCTATAGACGGAATGGAGGAAACTATTTGCAACCACTAATAATTTGAATACTGTATAAAAAAAATTTTCCATGCAATGTAACACTAAAAAGACAATCCAAGTAAAAATAGGCAAAAGATTTGGATGGGAATTTCCCCCAAAGAAAATATGCAAATACCCAATAAAGACAAAACAGGAGGCTCAACATTGTTAGCTATCAGGGGGAAATAGGTAAAAACCACAAGAATAGCTGCCATCCAAAACAATGGCAAGTTTTACAGAGCAAGTGGGGAAGGTGGAGCTCCACACATTGCTATTAATTAGGCCTAGAAAAACACTGCAGTCAGTGTGGATAGCAGTTTGACAGTTTCTTAAAACGCTAACTATGCATAGAGCGTGTGTTCCAGCAGCTCCATTTCTAGCAGAAAGTGAATGCGTAAGACCATTAAAAAAAAAGCACTACACGAATGTTCATTGTAATGTTATATGTAAGTGCAAAGGTAGAAATGGAAACTTTTAAGAGGCAGGGCCTTTCTCCAGTTTGTTTTCTGTTGCTGTGGCTTGGATCCATGGAGCGCTAAGCTCAGCTTATAGGTTGCTGTTCACTATAGGAGGGAAACCAGGGCAGGATCCCAGGCAAGAATCTGAAGGCAGGAACTGAATCAGAGATCACAGAGGAGCGTTGCTCACTGGCTTGCTTCCAGGCTTACATTCTCCTATCTTTCTTGTATGGCCCAGGCCCATCTGACCAGAGTGGGATGGGTCCTGCTACATCAATTAGCAGTCAAGAAAATGCCCCCACAGGCAATCTGATGGAAAAAATTCTTTGAGATTCTTCTTCCAAGGGTGGCTAGATGGCAGCCGAGATTAGCCATCCCAGACTTGCTGGGAATGTTTTCAGATAATTGGATATGTGGCTGTGAAGGGGACAGGGAGACTTAACCCTTTCTCCTTTATCACTCTCCCTGGCTGTCACGTGCCTACCAGCACAGGCCCCAAGCAACAGAGCCAACCAATTATAGGCTTCCACCTTTAAAAAGAATTATTCCCATACTTTATAAGTTGATTATCTCAAATATTTGTTATAACAACAGAAAATTTAAAAAACAACAACAGCAACAGAAAATTGACTAACGCAGACATGTTAGACAGTGCAGAAAGGAAGCTAGTGGTATCTTGGAGTTTGAGAGTGAGAAAGAAGAAAGATTAACCGCTAATGGATTATTGGATTTCTTGGAGACGGAGCCTGGTGATAAAATGCCTCAAGCCCAGACAAGGTGATGGCGATGGGTGCACAGCTCTGAATACATGAACAACAGTGAACTGCGTTCTTTCCAGGGGTGAGTTATAGTACAATGTGAGCCGTATCCTAATGATGTCATTAAAGGAGATGGACTTACACTTACTCTTCAGTAATTACAGGGATCAAGATCAACTGGAAAATGTTAGTGCTATTAGTTCATCTCAGAGCGTGCAAGGAATGCAAAGGGAAGCTTATTAAAGAGAGGCCTTTTCACATGTTTTCAACTCAAATATATTCGAATGCCGGCAACTGCAGGGCCTTCATTTCTGTTCAGTAGCTTAGAAATAATTCCTCTCTACCAACTTCTCATTTCTCTTGCACCAGAACAGTGTCCACATCTTCCGGAAGGGAGTAGTCCTATCTTTATTGGCCTTCCAACACAAGATAATTGGTGCATCACTTGGGAGTTGCTTAAGCTAAGTCGTTTAAAAGTGAGTTGTCAGCAGCTTCTTTGTAGTTGTTTCCAAAATAACAGCCTAACTCTGAGCTGGCTTTGAATTTCAGAAAGAATCAATTACACTGAAATCTAAATTTCTGAATCAGAAGCCTTTTTCTGTGTTGTCTTGTTGGGAGCACAAAGGTCCTTGTGCCCACAGATCTCCAGAGAAACCTGGAATGTTAAGCAGCCAGTATTGTCTTTTCAAAGGGAAGGGACACATAACCTGTTTTCCCAGAAGTCTAGAACTTGGAGGTTATTAACAACTCCTACGGCCAGGACCAGAGGTGGCTAGTAATATAAATGTCCCTTACATTATCTGTATGTCCAGGGATTCCCCCAAGATCCCCCAACCAGGTCTAGAGGTGACGAATAGCCCAAATGGCCTCTACTACATATGCTATAGGTATGACCAAGACCAGACCAGATCCTTCCCTGGGCCCTGAAGCTAGGACAGGTAGCCTGCCTCTAGAAGCCATCTTCTTGGGGGAAAAAAAAAAATCACATGTGCTTTGAGTTAAATTTCAGTGTAAGTGTTGCCTCCTTGTGCACCGGGGATTGTATTGCACGAGGAAACTTTTTCCAAAGTATATAGTGTTTAAATACACTGGCAATAAACCACCTGGCAGAAGACGCTCTAGAAGTTTGATCCAGCCTGGCAGACTAGGTTGGGCTAAACTGAGTTTTTGTCCTCACCTCTTCATGTATCCTTCTGTTGTGACACCTGCGGGGACCCCTCATTGTCTACACACACTCATCCCACATCAGGAGTTACGACTTGGATTCTTACAAGGGCCAGGTAAGGTCTTTGGAAAGGGGAGAGTTTGTGGGGATCTTAAAAAGTGGGACGCATGACCTGGATGAAAGGGGCAGCTACTACATGTCACACCAGTCGCCCTACAGAAGTGTCAGCCCAGAGACATCAAATTAGGTTATAGGCTGGCAATTCAGATACGTAGATATGTAGGTAAGAAAATTACCGTTTACAAACTAAAAGTGTTTTAAGAGTTAAAATGATCAAAAGATAACCTACAAACATCAAATTCAGATTTCTTTAACTGTGTGTCTCTTGTGTACACAATCCACTGTGCTAAAAAGAAAGAAAGAAAGAAAGAAAGAAAGAAAGAAAGAAAGAAAGAAAGAAAATCACTTATGTATCTATATCCTCCAACAATTCTTTTAGAATCTGAATCAAAAACATATATTGGCATTAAAAATTCATATAACATACAGCTTGTTTCTGATTCAGATTCTAAAAAAAAAAATTGTCAGAAGATATCATAAAGATTAAAACAAAATATTACTAATAGCAGAAAGGTGATCATCATAGCAACAGTATTCACAATTTAAAATTGGGGGAAATGCCAAAACAGTTGTGATTAATTGCATTTTAGGAATCCTAATATGGAACGTGGAACATAGAGAAACCACTGAGTTTTAGTACTACAGGAAAATATAATGCATTGCTACATGAATGAAATCAGATGCAAGAAACAATGTGTTCTCAGTCACATGAACAGCTACGTATTTGTGCGTTGAGGGCAATGTGTGAGCACACGTGGTGGCAAGGGTGTGCACGCAAGCCAGAGGAGGATGGTAAGGGGCCTGCTCTGTCACACTCTGCTGTACTCCCTTGAGACAGGGTCTCTCCCTGGACCTGGAGTTAGGCTGATGACAAGCAAGGCCTAGGGATCCTTCTACCTCTGCCTCTCACTGCACTGGGGTGACAATCATCTGGATTTTTATGTGAGTGCTGGTGATTTTGAATTTAGGTCTCCACACTTGTGTAGCAAGCACTCTTACCCACTGATCCATCTCCCTAGCTCCAATTACATTTTTTTAACTACATGAAAGTTATACTAAATGTTGAAACATAAACAAGAATGACTTTTTGTGATTTTTCCTAAATTATTTCCAGATGGTCTTACATTACAAAAACTAAAACTCAATAACTACTACATTTTTAATCTTGCCTTTTATCTTTAGATAATGATCCCTAAAATAATCAGAAATTATCAAAATCTTAATTTCACATCATTAACAGACCCAGCTAACAGGCAGTTGAAGAAGTCACAGGGGTAATATGGCCAAATAAGTTGTTCACATAGACCATAAGCAGCGCGTAAATTATGCATTTTTCCTTTATCACAAGCATGTCTGTAACCTAGTTAGCCTGACTAGAAACTTGGTAAGAGAGACCTTGGTCTCTAGGAGTGGAAGTAGAAATAAATTCATGCGAAATGAAAATCAGAATGTCCTTGAAACACAAATCAAGGCCCAAGGTTTGTTTCACACTTAATGCATTGTCTTGAGTCAATGAGAACAAGCTAAATAAATATAATCATTTAGTTCAATGGAATGGGTTGCTGGGCAAGTTAATAAGCCAGCAGCCAGTGAGAGCCAAACTTCTGGAAGGAAAAACAAACCCACTCAGTGTTCCATCTCTGGCAGCAGTGGAAAGATGAAGAAGTTCTCATAGATGTAAGAAAAAGCTGGGGGTGGTTAGCCAGTTTTCTAAAGACAAATGTAGAAGTGTAGGACTCTTGGAATCAAAGCAGTCTAACAGAGACATGGAGCTTGCTGAAGTCTGATGGGGAAATAAGATAAGAGCTCTCCAGCGTGCATGAACATAAGACACCTCAAGATGTGTCAGCAATAGTGTGCTTGGGAAGAAGGGCAGAAATGCTGAGACCACCATAGATGCCAAGCCCTGATGAAGGTTTTTTGTTTGTTTTGATTTCTTTTTTTTTTTTTTTTTTTTTGAGATCATGGGCTTTATAGAAAGATTTTACTTCAATCTGTGCAGCACCATAACACTCTCTCTTAAATCATGAGATCAAACAGGAACTTTTTCTTCAGTGTCCACCTTTGTAGTTGAACCATATAATATCATTCCCAACAAGGTCACCCATTTCATTTTTTCAAAAGTAACAGGGAAATCTCACTAACTTTGATTCGACAGATGGAAACAAAGCTGAGCAACAGTAAGGAATAGATTTCTATTTGCAGCACATGATGACACTTAGAAAATATTAACAACAAAGCCATTGGCAAAATTCTTCTACTAATGGAGCCAATACTATAGAAGCTGTGGTCAATTTTTCTATGTGTACACACACACACACACACACACACACACACAATGCAATTGAAAAAGAACAAGATATGTTCAGATCACTTGTTTGACCTGAGTAAATTCATTCTCGTGAAAGTAACAATTTTGCAGCTGTACAAACCTGTGGGTGCAGCCTTCCAAAACTCACCAACCAACAAGTCTGTGACTGTCTCTTGGCAGGTGAGACCTTCTGGTTTTCTAGTAGTCAGTAGTACCACTTATGGCTCCTTGTGGTATTTGCCACCCAGACAATATTAAGTCTCTTTTTTAAAAATAGTATTTAGTTTTTTTTATTACACCTATACTAACATTCCCTGGAGATCCTTGTTGACTCGAGAGTTGGCATTTCTTATGGCGTTATCAGATCATTGCATGTAGATTTATAGCATAAAACAGACAGCAAACTCCCTGTAAAATAAACATCCAGAATGCTCACCAAATGCACTTCTTGTCTTTCCAACACCAGCTTCATGGGCAGCTAGTTCATAATTTGCTGCTGACCAGCAGGCTAGTGACTCTGTGGTGAACCAGATGAGCCACTGGTCACTGCCTAGCTTACAAATTATGTCAAGTCAAAGGTATAACAGTCCCAAATAGTTCTACCACCAGCACCCAAAATAGCATAAGTGTTGCTCCTCCTCGCTAAGGAACAAGGACTCTTAACAAAGCATGCTGTTCTCAAAGAGGAGACACCAGATACATTGTTAAACTACTGCTTGCATGTTCCATACACCACTGGACAAGACCACAGAAGCATCTGGAAACACAAAATGGGAGGCCTACTTAAGGCTTTTCTTCTAAAAACTAAAATGATAAAACAACAAGAGAAATGTATAATAAATAGTTAAATTAGATAGAATTCTGGAAGGTCAGGTATAAAACTCACTCGTTCTGGGAAAATGAGAATATGTTCTCTCAAACATAGTAATACTAAAATGTCTCTAAGCAGATCAAGACTTGGCTACTCAAGAACCGTTCTAGTTCACGTTTCCTTTTCCTGCCTCTGTTTTACAGATGACAAGTCAAAACCCTTTCTATTCTTCCTCCTTACCTAGGTGGCCACACAACCTAGTTCTAAGCCAATGTTCTCCAAGCTGATTCGGCTGGGTGGAGCCCTTCATAAAGCTGGAGAGATGGCTCAGCAGTTAAGAGCTCATACAGCTCTTACAGAGGACTGGAGTTCTGTTCCCAGCACCCTTGTCAGGCCACTAACAACTTCAGTTCTGTGGGATTCAATGCCCTCTCCCGGCCTCCTGAAGCACCACGCGAATGCACACAAATACATCTATAAACATAATTGTAAATAAATAAATATTTTTAAACTTTTAAGCTTTTTAACAAGGCCATGTGGCAAGCCTTGAGTTCTTACCCTTCAGTTAGTTCCTCAACCCCCTTTCTTCTTTCTTACATCTGGAGGTATGATCAACCATGAACAATGAGGGAGTTTGTCTATAAAGACACCTGAGTCCTCAGTGGCACCACTGGCACACCTCCTCAGCCTCCTTTTCTTTGGACCACTGATGGTATACAAGCCATAAAGTAAACAGCCCTTCTGTCTTTGGAAGGGCATGGCAGAACCTGCTTCTGTTTGCTGTGAAGCAGCTATTGCTAACTGAAATGTGCCCCCCCCCCATCATTTTCACCAAACATTTCCATCCACTGTGCTGCCCAAGCCACTCCTACTCCAGACACGCAACTAACTCTTCCACGGTTGGAGCTGAGATGACTTTGTTAGAGATAAATGGGTCGTTTGAATGTAATAATTAGAATTACACACCAGCAAGGGTTCTCAAGACACTCACTCTCTTTCTGATGTATTGACTCCTTTCTCCAAGCTGCCTGCTATATAGAGCCATGCAGATCAGCATCACCTTATTGAAAAGACCTTGATACTACTGAGATCTGTGTTTCCTGTGGACAGTTACCAGTACTTCCTGGGAAGCAGCCTGCACCTGCCTTTGCTTTCGTGGGATCTGAAGCGGTCTGAAATGCTTCTGGAAGCCTTTTGTTTTCAATCTTCTTCAAAGCCCTAAAAACTTTCTCTGGTTCCAAATTGAAAGGTATTTTTTTTCTTTTCTTCAAAGTTTATGTAAGTTGAGCCTCACGTCCTCTTGAAGTTTATGGGCAAGACACCAGTTCTCAAATACAGGGAAGATTTTTTTATAAATATAGAAAACAAATGCATTTCAATCTCCCCAAAAGAACTTTTTATTTGCCTTAAAGTAGATGTGCTTTTCAGTGAGACGATTTCAAATCACTCTGAATTGCTCATGGAGTGTGTGTTACATTGTCCCCCAAGATGAACTCTTAAGAAGTGTCTTGTGATTTATGACTTTGTGATCAAAATCAAGGCAGCGTGAGGCATTTTCTGCAAGAGTAATTCACATTCGTTTTATATGCTTAGTCAGATATTGCATACACAGCAACGCTGGGCAATAAAGAAAGCAGTGACATCAGGTCTGAGACCGGAATATGCCAGGTTTGTAATTTCTAAATCATTTAGTTGGCCATGTACTGATCTGTTGAGATCCACTTGATAGTTTCTGCACTGACATCCATCTTTCTTCCCCAACTAGACTGGGTTACTCGGGGACAGGAAGTGTGCCCTTTATACATCATTTCTTATCTCTAATGCATGCTAAGCCCCTGGGCACAAAGTTGGAATGGAATTGAATCTGAATGATTGACTGACACCTCACAACTTGATAGCTATTTTTGGAGAATAAGCCCTTCCAGTGATACGGAGGAGAGGAGAGCGTGTCCTTGATTCCCAGTATTTGTAGGTACACATTTAATAAGACAACCTCTCAAGGGCGTCCCTCTCAGCTTTGAAAAATCACTTGGAAAATACTTGGCACCTGCTTCTGGAATCAGTATTTGACTTGAAGGGAAAATGCTAATAAGTTTCTCTCTGATTCACTTTGTGGTTTTGCATGGATCTATTATGCTGCCGTTAAAAACACAACCAGCTCACTTTTTGTCATTAGCATCTGTGCATTGAGTCAGCCCAGCCTTCACCTTGACTCCCCAGCCTCTAGGTTACCTACCTTGCTTGGTCTGCTGCTCTAACTATGTGTGAGACAAATGCCTCCAAGGTCTACAGTTCCCCGACAATTCAGGTTTCCTGGATTCTACCCCATTCTGTTTCTCTATTCCTCTTTGAAAACACCTCCCACTTCTTCATCCATCATTTTTCCAAATGGGATATGAGCTCATCCACTATTCAGCCTCCTTAATGTTATTCAGGTCCTTAGGGCTCTTGGTTTTTCTATATAAAATATTGAGAAATACTTTAGACGGCATGGAAAAAGAAACTGCCATGTTTTACAGGGCGAACATGCCCAGAAGTGCTCTCGTGCTCTCATTTAATCATCACAGCAACCCATACTGCTACCCCCTTTTAGAAAAAGGGCTAAATGCTAGATGGTAGCTCTGACTGGGGTTTACAAAAAGGATGCTCAAAAGGCTTGATTTGCCTAGGATTCACCGTGTCTTGGTCAAGGTTCTACAACCATGAAGTGATACCATGACCACGGCAACTTTTATAAAAGAAAGCATTTAGTTGAGGCTGCCTTACAGGTTCCGTGGGTTAGTCCATTTTCATCACGGTGGGAAGCATGGTGGCACACAAGCAGGCATAGTGCTGGAGACAGAGCTGAGAGTTCTACATCTGGATGGCCAGACAGCAGGAAGAGAGAATGTCACCGGACCTGGCTTGGGCTTCTGAAACCCCAAAGCCCACCTCCTGTGACACACTCCCTCCAACGATGTCACACCTCCCAATAGTGCCACTCCCTGTGAGCCTATGGGAACATTTCCACTTAAGCCACCACACACACAGTGCCCTGGGCTGCTTGGCCTCTGCTACAAAAACAGGAGCAGATTCAAAAAAAAAAAAAAGTTGCAAAATTATTCTGCACACCCATGCTGTGCTATCCCCATCCCAACTGTTTCCTTATCAAATCTTGGGGTGCCTCCACTGCTGTGCGACTCAGCCAATTTCTGGGTTTTCTCAGAAGCCTTGGGCACAAGAGGGGCTGTAGAACATTTCTAGATACAGATAAACAAGTTAGGTTGTAGCCTAAAACACTGAAAGAAACTGACCCTCATTCTGAGCCAGAAAAAAAAAAAATTTAAAGATTTATTTATTTTACATATGCGCGCACACACACACGCATGTGCCTACAGCTAAAACATGGGTGCTAGGAACCAAACTCTAGTCTTCTCCAAAAGCAACATGCTCTCCTAACTGCAGAGCCATTTCTTCAGCCCATGCACTAGAAGTCTTTAAACTGCCAAATTCATCACCCTGGCTTCCTTGCGGTAGACACATCTGCGTAGAAGCCTGCTTTCCTACTTTTTGTCCTAGGCCTGCGGCAACACCCTCCAAGCTCTTCTAACCAATGCTACAGGCTGGTCACCCGAGACTTTACTGCTTCTTTCTTTTCATTCTCAACTTGCCTCTTTCCAGGGCAATTCTGGGACACTCCATCATGAGAACTCCCCTGCCAACCATTTGGATGTGACTACAAATGCAGCTTCATGAACATGAAGCCTATTTCCTGAGAGTAGATACATAGTTTACCCCCTCACAACAAAGGTGGGAGAGGGTGGCTTGGTGTTCCCACCATAAGGAGCTTTCCTACCTCCATGCTCTAACGTGACCCAGCACCCCCACACTTCCCAGGCTTTGCTGTATCTCAGTGAGCTGGTGCAGGTAGGGCATCTAGATTAAGTAAAAAGCAGTCAGCCTACTGTGTAAGCCTATGCCCAACTCTTTACTTCAGAGTACCCTCACCCTGGACTTCTCTGAAGCCACACATCCAAATGATGAGTGGTTTGATGAACAAATAACTAACCACCAGCTGAATCCTTCTACTTTTTTTCAGTTTTTTTATTATTTTTTTTTACTTTTACATATACATTTATATTATTACACATATACACAATAGACTACATACAACAAGAAGGACCACGAGACATTTGGAACTATATAAATGTTACATTCATAGCGTGTTGCCTATTTGTATTTGACAACCTTGGAGAAAACATCTTTCCTATCTTGGTGCATCTACAACTCTGAATGTAAATCAGTATCTATTATATCTTGACTCTGTCAACCTAAAAACTATCTAGACCTAAAAACATCTTAACTCCTAAACAACTAAGCTTAATTGTAAAACTAAACTATCTGATCTTCAACCTCATCAGAGACTTGAGAAAGAATAAAATTATCTAAGTAAACAGGAAGTGCAAGTTAGCAGCTTCCAAAATGAGAAGATGCAGAGACAGTTCGCTGCCTAAACAGTCACCCAAAACTCTCCATAATGTTGGAGCATTGTCTTCAGCCTTCTGGCCCGGGATATCTGGCAAACATATTTGTGAGGCTGGAACTATTGAGGACTTGCCAATAGAACATGATGCATGGCCTTTCAGAGGTACAAGAAGCACTGAGCCTCTATTACCCAGCTCATCTCAGCCCAAAAGACAACTTCTCTGGGAACTCTGACTCATCCAAACAATGAGAGGCTCCGTGCTCGGTGCATTCAAACAAGTCACCATCCCTTTGATATCACCTGGTTCTCCAACACTGTCAACCACAGCTTAAGAAACATTATACCTTGTTCCTTTCTGTCTATGGTCATCATTAAAGTCTCTCTTCCCAGGCGAGGGGGACAACTGAGTCAGTGTTTGCCATACAAGCATGAGGATTGGAGTTCAATCTCCGCTGACTCACATTTACAAAAATAAAATGGGCTCAATGGTGTTCACTTATGATCCCAGCAGCTCCCTAGGGCTCACTTGGTTGGCCAACCTCCCTATAAATGGCTTGTGAAGAATGAAAGGCAAGGTTGTGCCCTGGCCTGCACAGTCATGTTCACACACATGCAGGAGCATTGTCATATACATGTACTCAAAGGTGTGTAAATATGCACACATACACACACAGTTTAATTTTTTTTTAAGTTATCTCTGCCCACATCCCTTGTGTCTCATTTCTTGAAGAGCTTGAGGAGGTTCAGAAAGCTCCCCTTTGGAGAGCTGAGTGGACACCATAAGCAATGGGGACTCCCTTACAGACTGTGGGTAAGGAGAGCTCAAACAGCCTAGGGCTGCTGCAGGGTTTGGGTAGCTGTGCCAATGTCAAGGAGATGGATACACCCGTGAATTCTGTGCCACTGGGGTGGATGGAAGAGTTGTACAGTCAAAGAGGGCTGTGTTCAGAGAAGATGACCCCAAGTCCAACACAGGTTAGCAGTGTGTGTGTGTGTGTGTGTGTGTGTGTGTGTGTGTGTGTATGAACATGCATCAAGAGTAAGAGAATGTCATTTCACTGTTTTCCTTTGGGGGTGGCATATCACTTTGAATATCCACACATACCCACAAGTGTGTACACACGTGCACACACACACACACACGCACACACAAATACACATGTATACACACATGCACACACATACACATGCTCACATAGTCACACATATGCTTGCATGCAAGCATGCACACACACATACATGCTCCCATACACACGTGCTCACATACTCATTCACACACACACACATGCTCACACCCACAAGCTTACACACATGCTCACATACACACTCACACACATGCTCACTCACTCACTCACACACATACACATTCCACTCACACACACACATGCTCAAACATTCACACACACATAGTCACACACACATGTACACACACATGCTCACACACACAAGCTTACACACATGCTCACATACACACTCACACACATGCTCACTCACTCACACACACATTCTACTCACACACACATGCTCAAACATTCACACACACACATACACACACATGCTCACACATACAAGCTTACACACATGCTCACATACACACTCACACACATGCTCACTCACACACACATTCATTCACACACACACCATGCTCACTCACTCACACACACATGCTCACATACACACACACACACATGCTCACTCACCCATACACACACACACATGCTCACTCACTCACACACATTCACTCACACACAGACCATGCTCACTCAGTCACACACACATACTCACACACACACACATACACACACATCATGCTCACTCACTCACACACACGGTCACACATTCACACACATATGATCACACATACACCATGCTTACTCACTCACACACATATGCTTACACACACACACCATGCTCACACACACACACACACACACACACACACCTTTGTTTGGTGGCATTAAAGCTCATGCTGAAGAGCATCACCCACTTTTGAGACATAGCCCTGGAATGTTGGTGTCAATTTCAATATATTGCTTATCCATTTTCAAATAATTTATAGGAAAAAATCTTTAAAGTCTGAAAAATGTTGTGGTCTGGATTTTCTAACATTTACTTTTAAAAAAATTATCTTGATCATAGTAATTATTTTTCTTATGCTACATTAAAAGTGACAGTTTAAAATGTTGGACAGGAAGATGGGATTTAATGAAGGGCATCTTTCTCCACATTGACATGGATGTTAATTTTTTTTTTTTTTTTTTTTGGATTCTAATATGGTCTAATTACTTTAATTTAAAATTCTGGATATGCATGTTTTATTCATGACTTCCTGCATGATTGGGAAAGTTTGTGCGGCTCCCCGAAAGCTCTAACTTTGGAAATATAACAAATAATGAAGCTATCACATTTTCCAAATGCTCAGATAGACGAGGCTTTTGAAAGACGGGATAATTGTGAATCAGAGCCTAATCAGCTGCTGTGAGATGAGTTTTTAATTATAACATTTCCCCTGATCCGCTGGAGTTCATCAAGGTTAAGAGAGTGACCTCACATATGTTCCGGCTAAAAGGGGAGAAGTGTTTTTCTTTGGGGGCGATGTATTACCTTGAGAACTCAGACACTAAGTTGTCCTGCCCAGGAAAATACTTCTCAGTAATGGCTCACACCCGCCCTAAATCCCGTGTGAGAAATGCAAAGTTCCATTTGTTTTTCGCCAGCCACCGTGTATTTTTTTTTTATGCGAGGGGAATGCTGACCCCTAAATCAAAACATACACCTATGTCCAGTGGGGGAGGGGAAGCTCATATTATCTAAAGCTGTTTACAAATGTTTTTAAAAACAATATCAAAGGCCTTGGTCTTGAGACTGCAGAATTCTGAACTAAAACAGCCAGCTTTGTTCCGAGTGGCTGAGGATAATAGAGACTTTTCATGACTGGGGAACATGCCTTGCACAGGAGGTTGTGAGCTGTCAGTGTGATGTGATCCTGCTTGATGTCAGGTTCAAGCAGATTCCCTTTCCGCACGAATAAAGGAGACATGGTGTAAAACTGCTGCCCAAAGCTCTTGCCTCAGATGTGGGCTCACATACGCATACTCTAATTTCTGATACCTCAATAGGACTAGGAACACGGTTACACTACAGAGGCAAACCAAAATAAGAACGCTTTTTATCTCAACCCTACTGCCACCATCTTTCCTTTGAATAAATGAAATCAAACACGAAATGAGCACTAACACTGTGGCCACAGGAGAAGTTCTCTCTAAACTAATTTTAACCCAAAAAAAATTTTTTTACATAAACAGGATTAAAGAGATGGCTCAGGATATTGGACGGGAGGGGTATTTGGCACATAAATATGAAGACCTCAGTTTGAATCTCCAAAACCCACGTAAGGCTGGACCTGTTAGCGTGCTGCTGTAAGCAAATACTCCTATTGGAAGCTAAAAGCAGAGACTGGAGGTTCCATAGAAGCCCATCGGCTAGCTGGCCTGGGGTACTCAAAAGTGAAGAAGAGACCCTGTCTCAAATTGAAATTAAGAATTAATGCACTGTTTTGTGTTGTCCTTTGGCCAATACCACATATTGTCATGATATGTGTACTAGAATACACACACACACACACTGCACACCCTGTACACACACACCAAAGAAGATGTGAAATTCCAAACTTCCTGGTTCCTTAACGTATGTATAAGTATATGCATTTTGTAAGCAATTAAGTAGGTACAGATGCATGGAATGTGCTTCTGTTTCTATATTTTTTATATCAGGTTTTCCTTTGTGGGGAATGTAAAACTCTTTGGGCTCATTTAAAACGGCAAGCTAGACCCTAAAACCAGAGCTTCTTGTAGGACAGCTATCATTAAAATGCTGCCCTACAGGCTTAGATTGCATGAGATCTGATTGCATTTAGTAGCTTGACACATCTGGGCTGAATCTGTGGCACTTCATCAGCATGCAGGTTATCTTTCCTGCTCACATCAGAATGGGCTCAACTTATAATTGAGAAAGGTAGAAATGCTCTTCCCTTGTGCCCCTCTGTCACATGTGTAGTTTCAGCTTTTAGAAAGATTGCCCAAGACTTATACAGCATCTCTACATAGAGCCAGCCCTTGGTGATTTAGCTCTTGAGAACTGCTACCTACGAGACTGACATCTCTTCCATGGGAAATAAATAACAGAAGAGCCAATAGACTTACTGAAGATAAAAAACCATAACAACAGCAACAGCTAGCCTTTGTTGAATAATTTTGATCTGTCAAAGCCAATGCTAAATGCTGCCTGAGAGTCTTAACCTGCCCTTTAACCATAGGCAGCCAGATGAGGAAGCTGCTGTCATTCACCTCACATTTACTGATGTGGAAATCATGGCTCAGTGACGTTAGGTAGCTTGAAGAGTATCAGAAGCCATTCATAGATGGAGTGGTGCTCAGTGGGTAAGAGTGCTTGTTGCACAAACATGGGAACCCAAGTTCATATCCCCAGCTCCCACACAGAAAGCCATGTGCAAGTTCAACTGTAGGGGACCAGATTGCCTCTTCTGGCTTCCAGTGGACCTGGCATGCACATGGTGCACAGACATGCAGGCAGGCAAAATATCCAAACACATAAAGTAAAAATTAAGATAAGAAAGTAAAGTACTCCAAGTACTCCTCTGGTACACACACACACACACACACACACACACACACACACACACACACACACACATGCACTTACACACTACTGTCCAAATCTTGTTTCTGTTGCTGTGATAAAACACCCAGACTAAGAGCAATTTAGGGGAGGAAAGGTTTGTTCAACTTACAATTTCAAGTTATGGTCCTCATTGCAGAGAAATCAACGCAGGAACTCAAGGCAACTGGTCATATCATATCTGAAAGCACATGTGCTCACACACCCTTCACAATAGCCACAAATAATATAATATATCTTGGTGTAACTCTAACCAAGCAAGTGAAAGGCTTGTATGATGAGAACTTCAAGTCTTTGAAGAAAGGAATTGAAGAAGAAGTCAGAGGATAGAAAGATCTCCCATGCTTATGGACTGATAGGATTAACATAGTAAAAATGGCCATTTTAGAAAAAGCAATCTACAAATTCAATTCAATTCCCTTCAAAATGACAACACAATTCTTTACAGACTTTGGAAGAATAATTCTCAACTCCATATGGGAAAACAAAAACAGACAAACAACAGCAACAAGAAAAATAGGATAGCTAAAATAATCCTGTACAATAAAAGAACTTCTGGAGTTATCACCATCCCTGATTTCAAGCTGTACTACAGAGCAATAGTAGTAAAAACTGCATAGTATTGGTATAAAAACAGACAGGTTGGTTAATGGGATAGAGTCAAAGGCCCAGAAGTAAACCCACTAACATAAGGACACTAGAGTTTTGACAAAGAAGCCAAAGATATATAATATGAAAAAGAATGCATCTTCAACAAATGGTACTGGTCTAATTAAATGTCTGCATGTAGAGGAATGCAAATAGATCTATATCTGTCACCTTTCACAAAAACATAAAACCAAATACACTAAACCTGATAGAAAAGAAAGTGAGGAATAGCCTTGAACACATTAGCACAGGAGACAACTTCCTGAACAGAACACCAATAGCTCAGGCACTAAGATTAACAATTAATTAGTGGGAACTCATTAATCTAAAAAGCTTCTGTAAGGCAAAGGACACTGTTAATAGAAAAAGATGGCAGCCTTTTGGGGAATGGGAAAAGATATTCATCAAGCCCACATATGACATAGGACTGAGATAAATAGATGATAGATAGGTAGGTAGATAGGTAGATAGATAGATAGATAGATAGATAGATAGATAGATAGATAGATAAAATAGACATCAACAAACAAAAACCCTAATTTCTAAAATGGGGTATATATCTAAACAGAGAATTCTTAACAGAAGACTCTCTAATGGCCAAGAAGCACTTAAAGAAATTCTCAACATGTTTAGTCTCAGGGAAATGCCAATCAAAATGACTCTAAGATCCCATCTTACATCGGGCAGAATGGCTAAGATCAAAAATTCAAGTGACAGCTCATGCTGGTGAGAACGTGGAGCAAGAGAAACACTTTTCCATTGCTGGTGGGAGTGCTAACTTGCATAGCCTCTGTGGAAATCAATTCTGGGGTTTCTCAGAAAATTGAGAATAGATCTACTTCAAGACTCAGCTATGTCACTATTGGGCATACACCCAAAACATGCTTCACCGTAACACAAGGACATTTGTTCAGCTATGTTCATAGAAGCTTTTTTCATAATACCCAGAAACAGGAAGCAACCCAGATGTCCCTCAACCAAAAATAGATAAAGAAAATGTGGCACATTTATATAACAGAGTATTACTAAACAGTTAAAAACAATGGCATCATGGAATTTGCAGGCAAATGGATAAAACTAGAAAATATCATCCCGAGTGAGGTAACTCAGACCCAGAAAGACACATAAGGTATGTACCCACTTTTAAGTGGATGTTAGCCATAAAGTAAAGGATAACCACGCTACAACCCATAGGCCCATAAAAGCTAAGTTAAAAAGGGAGCCCAATTGGGGAATGAATAAATTTCACTGAGAAAGGGAAATAAAATTGACATTGTGGGTGGATGGGGAAAGGAACTGAAAACATGGATGATGTGTGGGGATGGGAACAGGAGGGAAAACATGGGGGAAAAACAGAGGGCAAGGAGTACTGGAGAGACAACTGGAATGGGAGGGGGGACATCTCTGGGACAAGCTATAAATGTAGGGCAATGAAAACTCCCAGAAATTAATGAGGATCACCCTAGCTAAGACTCCTACAAGTGATGGATATGGAGCCTAAACTGACTATCTCCTATAACCCGGCAAGACTTCCAATGAAGAGATTAGGACACCAACCGGACACAAAAGCTTCAACCTACAATTTGTCCTGCCTACAAGATATGCAGGGGGTAAAAATGGAACAGAAATTGAGGGAATGGCCAACCAATAACTGGTCTAGCTTGAGACCCATGACTTGAGAGAGAACCCCCACCTTTGACACTGTTAATGATATTCTGCTATACTTGCAGACAGGAGCCTCACACAATCATTACCAAAGAGGTTTCACCCAGCAACTGATAGAAACAGATGCAGAGATCAGTGTAGTAGAAGTTTTGGTTATGTTATGTAAATATGTTTTTTATTTGATCCGATATGTGGGATGTAAAACAGCCTTTAGTTTATCCATAGCTGATAGCTGCCTTGTGAGAGGACACTTGATCTTTGTCAGTGAGAAATTGCCTTGTGGGAAGCGTGGTCTTTGCCAGCTGAAAAACATCTTTGTGCAGACTCTGAAAGGGTATAAATAGAAGCCCAGAGAGAGATGGGGAGGGGGGATTAGAGGGAGGAGATCATTTTGAGATCCTCCTAGAGAGGAACACTCTAAAGAACACTTCAAGTAGACTGCTGCTAATTTGTTCTGTTGTTGTTGTTTGCTGTTTGTCATTTGCTGCTGCTGTTTGCTGCTTCCTGCTACTGTTTGCTGTTTAGCTGGACTGCTGGAATCCTGATGACAAAGAGTGGAATCTCCCCCCAAGGAACTGTGTCTTTTTAAAAGATATACATCCCCTGTCCCTACCAACCTTCTTTCTCTCCAACCTAGGGCCAGTGGGTTGTAAGGAAGGTAGAGGCACTAAGGAAACCAAAATAAAATAAGTTTTAAAAAATCAAAGCCTGCAGATCCAATCAAACATTAGGCAGAGAGTCAGGAATCCTGCAGTAGAAAAGGAGGAAGGATTATAGGAACCAAAGAGGTCAAGGACACCACAAGAAAATCTATAGAATCAACTAACCTGGGCCCATAGGAGCCCACAGAGACTGAACTGCCTACCATAGAGAGTCCATGGGACTGATCTAGGCACATCCATAACAGTCATGTAGCTTGGTCTTAATGTGGGACTCCTAACTGGGGGATCCAGAGGTGTGTCTGACTCTATTGCCTGCTTTTGGGAACCTTTTCCCCTGCTGGGCTGGGCTATTGTCTAGCCTCAATAGAAGTAAATGTGCCTAGCCTTACTGCAATTTGATATGCCAACGCTGACTAACATCCATGGAAGGCCTCCCTTTTCTAAAGAGAAAGAGAGAAGAGTGGAGGGAGGTGAGAGGACTGATAGAACAGTAGGGAAGGGAAACTGTGATCAGGATGTAAAGTTAATTAACTAGAAATAAAAAATAATAAGAAGCAAGGCACAATGAAATAGAGGTTTCCAGATGATTTCTTCTCATGTGTTGACCACTAAGTTGTCAGAATTCAGAGCAGTTGTAGCCTTAGTGGGAGGAAATGTTTGAAAGCTGAAGACATGTCTTAGCCATTAAGAGTACTAGCTGCTCTTCCAGAGGACCCAGGTTCCATTCTCAGCACCCACATGGCAGCTCGTAAGTGTCTGTAACTCCAGTTCCAGGAGACCCAAAGTCATCATCTGGCCTCTATAAGTACTAGACCTGTACATGGTGCACAGACAAATGTACTGGCAAAATACCCATAGACTTAAAATAATAGAGCATCTTAAAGTATTTTTTGTATTTTGATCTGAGATCTCCAAAGTCCACATTAGTTCTCACCATGTTTCAGATCATCCTTTCACCTCCTGCACATCTGTTGAAATTCTGACCACAGAGAAGCAACTTACATATTTCCTGTTTTCACTGGGCCCAATATTTGACCTAGCATGAACTAAGAGAAGAAGACTTACGTGAATACCATTTGGATCATCTCAAGCCTTTATGAAAGGACAAAATGTCTCTCTATGTACAGTTAAAAACAAAACAAAACACAAGTTATGTGAGACCAGCTAGAGTTGGAGAGAGACTTCTTTATTTTTTTTTAATTAAAATTTTAAATTATAATTTATCTACATTACATCCAGGTTGCTATCCACTCACTCTTATCTTCCTGTTCCCACCTTCCCTCCTTCTCCCACACTATTCCCCTCCCCTAGACCTCTGATGGGGGAGGGGGAGCTCCTTCCACACCAGCTGACCCCAGCCTATCAGGTCTCATCATGATAGGCTGCATCTCCTTCCTCTGTGTGTCCACAGGGCCTCCCTGCCAAGGGGAAGTGATTAAACCACAGGCACCAGAGTTCATGTCAGAGGATGGAGACTTCTTATGCCTGCACTTGGCCTAGTGGTCAAGAAGCTTCCCCCTTGTCTCCACTGCCCTCTCCTCTCCTCTTTCACTATGATATAGAGTGTTCCATATTTCCTGCCTTACATGTGCTATCTTAATTCATATTCTATTTTTATAACAGAATGTGACAAGCTAGGTAATATATACTGCCCATGGATCATGACTCTGAAAAGTAGGCAGCAGAAGAATGGAAGTGTTACATCTGAGAAAGAAAAATTATTCAGATAGACTGCAATGAAAAGTTGATGTGCAAAATCTCATTCAATGATGCACACATTGCCTGTTGATGCCTCTTTAGAAAAAGTTGTTGTGACCCTTGGAGAGAAGCTTTCAGATGAGGGCTACAACTGCTCCATCAAGAGGGTAACTAGAAATGGACTTTGGAAAGTTGTACCTGGCCTTTGGTGGCTTCCTAGTCT
Organism: Acomys russatus; assembly: GCF_903995435.1. Lineage (NCBI taxonomy): Eukaryota > Metazoa > Chordata > Mammalia > Rodentia > Muridae > Acomys > Acomys russatus. Next base: position 43,280,754 of record NC_067156.1, read on the forward strand.
ATCAGGTTCTCTCAGATGCTTCCATGGCCATCAATTGGCTCCAACATGTTCCTTACTGTGATGGACTGAACCCCCTTAAGCAATACACCAAACTGCTTCACTTAAAGTGTTTCTTTCAGGTGTTAAGCATAGTGTCCTGTTAGAGTTACTATCACTGTGATAGAATTCCATGACCAAAAGCTAGTTAGGTAGGAAGGGTTTATTTGGCTTGTATTCCATACTGTAGCCCATTGTTAAAGGAAGTCGAGACAGAAATTCAAACAGGGAAGGAACCTGGAGGCAGGAGCTGATGTTGAGGCCATAGAGGACTCTGATTACTAGCTCACTTTGGCTTGTTCAGCCTGCTTTCTTATTAGAACTTAAGACCACCATCCCAGGGGTGGCCCCAATCAGTCACTAATTAAGGAAAAGCCCTATATGTTGTTGTTTGTTGGCCTTCCTGATGGGGTGGGAAGGTGTCCAGGAAACCCACAACTCCAAGGACTGGCAAGGCCTGGAAGCTCTGAGAGGAGGCATTGTCCAAACGGAAAGGTATCAAGACATGGCACCAAATGTTGTTGTTCAATGGAAGGGTATCTTTGGACTTGGAAGTCCAGGAACTACACAGCTCTAGGGTGTAGAAAGGCATCCTGAGGCATGGGCGCACAGGAACCATACTGCTCTAAGGTGGGACAGTGTCCCAATGGAAGGGCATCCTGAGGCCCAGGAGCACAATAACCACACAGCCTCCTCTACAGAGACATTGCACCTCCCCTCCCAGAGGAGGGTTACCCCAACCCCTGAGGAGCTGAGGAGCCTGAGCTCTGTTTCTGGCATCTTCTCTTCTTTCCTTCTTCTGATGAGAGTTACATTAGACAGTAAGTCTCTTTAAAGAGATTTATTGCAGGGATGAATTCAGGAGAGGAGAGACGAATCTAGGAGTGGCTGCCTCTGCCCCCAGGAGAAGGCAGCAGGGAACTGGGTAGACACAGCCTTTATATAGGATTTCTTAAGAGGTGGAGCATTCTAGGGCAGGGATTTCCAGAGTGAAGATTGGTGGGATTTCATGTATTGAGCTTGGGTAGCTCAGGGATTGGTGAGCTTTCCTGTTCAGGGGACAGTCGAGTCTTATCCAGACTCAAATTAGCATAATCTGAGATGAGTCCTACTGAAGGACCAAAGATGACAGTTACAGAGGTCTGGGGGGAGAAGATAGGCTGCTGAGATTATCTCGGGCAAAGATCTTACCATTTTTTTCTTGAGGGGTTATAACGTTTACGAAGTATGCAATTTACAAAGAGTCCACAGTAGGGAAGCCTCTCCCTGCAGCCTAAATAGTTAACAAAGACTGAAGAAGAGGTGCTACCCTCATAGGCAGCTCCTGTGATGGCAGTAGGCTGAAGCAGAAAAGGTTGTCCTCACCATGGACAGCTCCCATGGCAGCAGGCACTCTGAGGCAGGAAAGATGTGGGCTCTCATTATAGCAGTAGGCTGAGGCAGGAAAAGTCACCATGGACAGCTCCTGCTAAGGCGCTGACAGGTGCCACCATTTTGTCTCCTCCTGTCTCTAAGATCCCAGTGTGGAAAAGAGAGGCTAACAGCCCTGAGGTAGGAAGGAGGGCTGGCAGTGCTGAGGCAGGAAGGAGGGGCTAGCCGCCTGCCACTTAAAGCTTTAGTGTCTTGATGCTCGGCGGCGGGGGGGGGGGGGGGGGGGGGGGGTAGACATAGCTCTTGGTGTGCATCAGGCTACCACGTCTTGGGGCAACAAGCTGCCATGGCTTGGGGCCAGCTGCAGTGGGTCCTTTGATCACTGCCGCTGCCAGAGCAACAGAGGCCCTATACTACAGGTTTGCCTACAGCCTGATCTTACAAAGGCACTTTCTTATTTGGGGCTTCCTTCTCTCAGTTTTGCCTCCCTCTTTCTACTGCAGCAGTTCTCCAGGCCCTGCAAGAATAAAAAAGAAATTAACAAAGCCGCACCCCATCTTTGGAGAGCTTGTGTCCAAGGATAATACATGCGGGTTGAGACGCTGACTTTGCATGGGGCCTTTAGGTTCCATCTCTGAGTTCTACCCTCTCAGAGAATGCCTGCTACCTTGGAGTGGCAAGGAGGTTAAAGAGCCATCTCCAGTAAGTTGTAATGGTTTTATATTTTGATAATAAACTTCAGAGGCAGCAACAAAAAAATGGAGATGAAGAAAGTAGAAACACAGATAAACGCCCATGTCTTACTCTACTTCCCACACTCCAGAGGCTATTGGCAAATGTGAAAGCATCAACTCGCTCAAAAACTCCCTAAGTTGGAAACAAAAAGAATGCAATCAGCCATTCAGTAGCTGGGACACAACTTAGATACAAATCACAAGTCCATTTGAGCTTCTAAACTTTCCCTCCCTCGAGTCTGGCCTGCTTGTTTCCTTTTTTGGAAGTGTATTCTTCCTTAATAAATTCCCTCACTCTCCTTGGCCCTATTCGTTTGTCTGTTAAATTCCTCACTCAGGGACAGAAAGGTCAGGAAATCCTGGTGGGTACCCACAAGGCCCCAGCATCTGCTGATATCAATTGAACCAGTCAGGAAGATTCATCAGCTGCAGACTAAATTCTGTGATGCAGGGATTCCAATCACTTCCTGCTGCAGGGGATTCAGCCTTCCTTAAAATGATTTGATAGAACGGGAAGGATAGCTTCATCATTCCTCGTGAGCAAAGACTACAGCACTCAACAGCAGGAGTTTCAAGAGGGTAGATCAGCCTCCAGCTTCCTAGAAAGCTTTCTGGAACCACAAATCTCAACAGAGTTGAAGCATGGGAGAATAGGAGAGAGAGTAAGGTCTGGAAAGACTTACAAAAGCTGGGAATTTAGCCTATAAGAAAAAAATGGATTGGCAAAGAGGAAGCCTAAAAGCCCCCTGGCATGGGTGCAGAGGCTCTCCAGAATGACTGAAGGTGACCTGTGACTCAGGATAAACTGGACATATCAAAGAACATGTCTGAGCAAGCCAATATTATGCAAAAATGCAAAAAGTCCATGATCCAGGGTCTACATTGTAGAGCATCATTTGATTGTCTAAGCGTTCCTTGATCTGCTCACTTCACCACCTGAAATGCACTTTTCACATATTTATTATTTCTGTGTTCATACAAGAATGTGCAAGCTGCAGAAGAGGGAATCAGATCCCCTAGAGCTACAGTTACAAGTGGTTGTGAGATGACCAACATGGGTGCTGGGAATTGAACCTGGGTCCATTTTACTCATTATGTAAAGTAATGAGTCCTCTTTCCATTCCTAAAACTGCATTACTTCTTAATATAATTTTTCATACTTAAAAATATCTATCACAAACCCATCATGAGCTTTAACCTTTTTGTATTTAAACAAAAAAAATTGCACAACAATTTGTACCAAAGTATTTTTAGTGTCAACTAAGACTGTGTATACCTCAAATCCACCTCTTTATTCAGAGAAGTGAATGGGATTGCCTAAATCACAGAGGAATATTGATTTTAGAACAATAATTAAAATTTAATGGAGTTAATCAGTTTCACATAGAACTATAAATTTCATCCAAAGACAAGATAAACTGTCAAATAAGAATATCTGACTGGTCATCTGCTCAAAAGTTTAAAATTTGGATTTTTTTTCTGACAGTATTATTCATATTAACTGAGAAAAATACTCATATTCTCTCAAGTGCTGGACACTCTGAGATGGGGAAAGGAAAAGGAATCATTTGGTCCTTTATAGGGGTCAAATTATACATCAAGCCAAGCATGAAGTCCCTTCACCAGATACATTTCATAAAGTTAAATGGCTCTTTCAAGATTATGCTGACAATAGAGTCTTCAGTCTTTGTTGTAATATAGTCTATGACCTCACTAATAAGGATAATAATGTATCATCAAAAATGCTGTTAATTGAAAACTGTAAGTCTAATTAACCAGGAACATCACCATGCATAACATATTATTAACAGAATTAAAAGATTGCATTACACCAACCGCTACCAAGAAAAGACTACAAGGACTGTCCACCAGCTCAAAGACTCGTCACATCCATTTCAGCAAAAGCTACTGATGGCATTTCCTTTCATTAAACTGTAGGCTTCACAGCAAAAATGACTTGAAAACTCAAAGAAGAAAGTCGAGCTGGATTTAAAAGATGGGTCATAGGGCAGCTACAAGGGATCTGATCTATAAAGGGTCCCTCAACGAAGTTGAAATGCATCAGAAATATGGTGCCAATTAACTCGTGTTTCCACATGAAACTTTACATAATGAGTAAAATGGAAATTGGTCTCACTCCCAATGAATTAAACAGTTGCCCTCTAATAAAAATACAAATACCCTGTCCTAATACTTCCCTATGGACCATCTTGTGATTGAGATATGCATGACTGGGGCCACTACAGTCTCTTGCCTCAAATCTGGAAACAACCAGCTATTGGTCACCTAAAGTCAGCAGTTATCGCCATGTAAAACTAGAAGAACACTAGAAGAACATATGGTTCAGGATATTCTATAGAGAAAGGATGAGTCTGTCATCTGAATTTAAATTCTATGCCTCCTAAGAGGTCAACTGTACAGCAAGACCTTTTAAACCTAGCAAATTTCACTATGGGAAAATGGAATGCAGTTTACCAATGTTCATTAGTATAGCATACTGACAGTACACTAAAATTCTCCCCCTTTCAGAACCCAGGACTTAAAATGGTAAAATAAATACAAGGGATAGAATACATACACATACAATTTAGTTAAAGTCAAGAAAACAAGATCTCCATAAAATTGACATTGGAGCTAAGTAAGACTTTCAGAGGACTTTGGGTGTGGCCATGGAGTATTGAGTATAGGGCCTCAGTGATCTAATAAGATCACTGTCAAACTGCCACACAAGTCAGGGTGTGTAATTAAAGTTAGCAGGTGGATATGAGTTATTTATTTTGAAAATAATTCTTCCTACATATCCTCAGTAGTGGCTGGGGAAGAAGTATTTCAACAAAACGTAGAACCCAGCAGCCATGTTCACATAAGCTGTGAGAGACAGACAAGCCTCATGCCATGTGGCTGAGATGACAAGGCTTTGGACACAACAATATCTAAGATTGTTCTCTTCATTGAGCCATGTGTATCTAATTTTGATTCTATTAAAGTAAATTAAATTAAAAGATAAAAGACGACACAAAGAAACCAAAAGACTAATCTAAAATCAATTCAGTTGCCCTTTGTTCTCTAACATTAAGTAATATTTGAATAAGATTGTAGTGCTGCCCACTAACTAGATTGCTGAGCCATCTGCTTGTGAAATGCATCTTGCTACTAAAATAGGAATTTATAGAGAATTGGGATAGAGGGTCTTGAACACAATCAAGACATGGTTTCAGAATGGGACAGTATTCAAATTCCATCCTCGCTTTATTCCAAGGAAGGAGTTATAGGCTTTTACAGCTCAGTGTTAACTGTGTCCTCATGGGAAGGATGTTTAAAAGCATGGCTGTGTGCCTTGTCAGATAAAACACAACTGGAGCTATTGTTAGAGAAAAAAATGTTTTTCTTTTTCTGGTCCTTCTTTGTCTGGTGTGTGTGTGTGTGTGTGTGCGTGTGTGTGTGTGTGTGTGTGTGTGTGTGTGTGTGTGCATATACATTTATATGCATATGAAGGCTAGAAGTTGACATAAAGAGTCTTCCCTCTTTATTCACTACCTGACTTTTTGAGACAGTCTCTCACTGACCCTAGGGTTCGTTGATTTTCTTAGGTGGGCTGGCCAGCAAATGCCAAGGATCCTCTTGTCCATGCCTCACCAGAATGCCGAGGTTGCAGGGGGTGGACTTAGCTATTTGCATAGGTGTTGGGATACAAATATGGGTCTTCATAAGTTTGTGGTAAATACCTTACCAATTGAGTCAACTCACCAGAAAGAGGAATTTCTTATGAAACTCCTAACTAACCATATTTTTGTTATAACATTTAAAATATATTTTTTTTGATAGAGTTCAACTGAGACGCTATCAACAATTAATGCCTGCTAGAGGAAAAACAATTGATTTCCTTTAAGGGTATGGTCCCTGATAGGTTGACTATGGGGCTGGTAGATGGCCTCTCACATACATACATACATAGGCAGCACAAAGTGGACTCAGTGGGTTATCCGGGAGAGGCAAGCATGAAATTGGGAAAAGAAGTAGGAACTTGGATAGAGAGATCAAAGAGGAATTAGGAGGTGGAAGGGGTAGAGAATGAATATGATCAAAACACATTATATGTATGCGTATATGCAATTCTGTAAAAATGAAACTATCAGAAAAGAAAATACTTAAATATAAAATTACAAGCTCATCAATTAAAGCCCAAGAAAATCATCAGTCAAGAACAAATTTCTAGTGATACTATGTCCCTGGTAGTTTTCTGTCGACTTGATACAAGCTATAGTCACCTGAAAGGAGGGATCTTCAATTGAGAAAATGCCTCCATAACATCCAGCTGTAAGGCATTTTCTTAACTAGTGATCGGTGGAAGAGGGTCCAGCCCATTGTGGGTAGTTCTATCCCTGGCCTGGTAGCCCTGGGTTATATAAGAAAGTAGGTTAAGCAAAGCCATGAGAGCAAGCGAGTAATCAGCACTCCTTCATGGTCTGTGTCAGTTCCTACCTCCAGGTTCTTGCTCTGTTTGCGTTCCTGTCCTGACTTTTTTTTTTTTCTTTTTTGATGATGAACGGTGCTGTGGAAGTGTAAGCCAAAGAAACCCTTCCCTCCTCAAGTTGCTTTTGGTCATGGTGTTTTATTACAGCAATAAAACCCCTAACTAAGACAGACTATTTTAATAACTGAAATTTAAGATTTCACAATTGATTCTATGGACATAGTCACCTGAAAGGAAGAAACATCCATTGAGTGAAAGGTAAAACTGAGGAAATCCCAAGCATATCATAAGAGAAGTAGGTAAACTTGGCCATATACCCGAGGCACTCTACATCCTATTACTGAAATGCTTTTTTATCCATGTTCATAGCTGCTCTACTCATGATAGCCAGAAACAGGAAACAATCTAGATGTCCACTAACTGAAAATGTGGTACATTTACACAATGAAATATTCAGTTGTTAAGAAAAAATGAAATTTTCAGGTAAATAGACAGATCTAGAAAAGAAATCATCCTGAGTAAGGTAACACAAACCCCAAAACACAAATATTATATTTTTTCTTATATGCATAATAGATTTCAAGTTTTTTATATTTGCTCTTCAATGTGAATAACCACAGAGGTGAGGTTCCTAGTAAGAGACCAGTGGGGTGAGAAGATCTCCTAAGGAAGGAAAAATAAAGCAGTATTATAGAAAGATAAGGTGGGAGCTAGAATAAAAGGATTAAATGAGGAAGGTAATGGCAAACTAGGGTAAAGGAAAGAATATGAGGAGGGAAAACCATATGAAAACCTGCAACTACACAAGTTTCCTAAAATGTTCATATAGGAAAGGAATGTAAACGGAGCCACCATATAATGGAAGAGACAATGTCCAACTCAACATCTTATGCCACCAAGTAAAACATCCAGTAAAATGGGCTATACCTTGCTGAGTTGTGTGCCAAAGGGATCCCAGAGACACCACCCCACCACCAAACATCACAGACTATTGCCAAAACCATTGGTTCCTCTCCACAACCTGATAGCAATGGCCTACTGTTCAAGACAACACATATCTATGCCATCAAACACAGAAATCAAGCTGGTACCCCACTAGAAGCTTCACTGCTATTGACTGTGTCCATGGTACAAGAAGGTATTGTGCATCCTACCAGAAGAGAAAGTTAATCATCAGTATCACGTACCTACAAACCCTGCAGCCCACAACAGCAACCTGTCTGCAAGGATATGCTGGTGCAATAGTGGCACAAATGTTATGGTAATAACCAACCGGTTTTTATTAGATTTAAGACCCATTCCATAAGATGGAACCTATACATGATGTTGCTAACATGCCCAAGAGTTTGACACTAAATAGGCCATAGGCCTAAAGGAAAACCTATTATTGTTATTCTGATAAAGGAACATAGCAATATAATGACTCCTAACAGCATTGCTACCATAATAGATCAATGATTTGTTCAACTCAAATCAGAGAATGTTTTTCTTGCAGTAGATGGAGATTTAACACCAGGACCCACAACGGGACAACTTGTAGAGAATATGAGACTTTGGAGCACTCAGTCATGAGAGATGTCTTCTTCAAACCCTCCTCTCAAGGCTCAGAGATCTATATAGAAGAGAAAGAGGAAAGATTGTGAACAGCAAAGAGGATACATGATATGAAGAAAATAGTGTCTCCTGACACAACAGGACTGATGCGCATATGAACTCACAGAGACTGTGGCAGCATGCACAAGACCTGCATGGGTTTAAGCCAGATAGGGTCCCAGCACTGTGAGGGAGAGTGGACATGGTACCACCTCTAACCAAGAAGTTATTTGCAATTGATTCCCATAAGCAAAATCAAAACAGTTTTCTCCAATGGAGTATTTCTGGGTATATCAGCCACTCTCTAGTGCAGGCCTCATACCCAGTAGTTGGCCAACACAAAACAAAATTCATGAGTTTGGGGCTGCTGGGTTTTTTTAGCGGGGGGGGGGCACTTTTTTGTTTCATTTTATTTTATTTTGGCATTTGTTTGGTATTGCTGATTGTTTAGTTTTATTTTTATTTTCATTTTTAGGTTTTGTGGGGATTTTTTAAGTGAGAAATAAAGAACATAAAGTCAAATGGGTAATGAGGTAGGGAGAATCTGGGAAGAAATGAGAGGGGGAAATCATGATCAAAATATATTGTAAGAAAAAATAATAATAGAGATAAGAAGATAAAAAGAAAAACTATAAAGAAGTCTTATCATATATCTAAAGGTACCATGAGAGTATACAAGGACTGCAGTGGGGGGAGCACACTCAATAGTATAAAGCATTTGCCACACAAGGCTTGAGGAACAGAGTTCAGATCCCCAACACCCGGGTAAATCCATGTATATAGTACCTTGCATCCATAATCCAGCACACCTATGCTGAGATATGCAGCAGAGACAAATGAATCCCCACAAGCTCATGACCTAGGCAGCCTGGAACATACCATGGTGAACAACAAGACTTTGTCTCTAACAAAGTAGAGGTCTGATTGACACAAAGGTTTTTCTCTTTCCTCTACACCTGCCCCATGGTCCATTCATGTCCACATGCACACATAACAAGAAGATAATTACACTTGGTATATATCCAAGGGACTCTGTGTTCTATTAAAGAGTTACTTATTCACCCATATGTATTGCTACTCTGTTCACAACAGTTAGGCAAGGGAAACAACCTAATTGTCCTTTGGCTGATGAATAGATAATGTAAATGTGGTACGCACTCACAATGGAATTCTATTCAGCTGTAAATAAAAATGAAATCATGACATTTGAATAGAAATGGATGGAACTAGAAAATGCTATACTGTGGTAACTCAGCGGCACCCCTCACCGCCCCCCCCCAAAAAACAAGCATCGCATGTCCTCCTATTTGTAGATCCTAACCTCAAATATTTAGATTTGAGTATAAAACCTGAAGTAACCTGAGAAGCCAGGAAAGTAAGACAGGAACATTGTGGAGGGTATAGGATGGAGGCTCGCAAGACACAGTTGCTATGCAGGGTAGGGGTGGGGAGGAGATTTAACGGTGAGTGGATTTTAACTGGGGAATAGGGAGGAAAAACAATAGAGAGGGAGGAGAAAAGATAAATAACATAGGGATGTTGTGTAAGCTATAGAGAACCATTATTTTTTAAGCTCACTTAAATATATTTAATTTTATAAATAAATGTATGCTTATATGTATATATAGTTTAAATGAAGTCATGTTAGATGGGTTGATAATGTGCCTCCCAAAAGTCATGTACTATCAAACAAAATCCCATTAACAGCCATGGAAAGTCCCCCTTTGACTCCCCGTTGGTCAGAAGAGCTGAGAGACCTCCAAAACAATATGGGCTACTGTCATTGCCCTTGGTTGCCTCCCAAAACTTGAAGGCAAAACCTGTTCTGAAGATACTACATTCTTGGAACCTGGGGCCTGGACGAATGGAGCTGGACCTGACCCAGAAGCCTCCCTGAGGACTGGCACACATAATAACCAAAAGGGATACACATGCTGTCAAGGAAGAAAAGCAGTCGACCATCCTACCATCCTACCCAGCTGTAAAGCCTATAAACCACCGCAAAGACCCTCCTGATAAGCTATCTCCAATGGTGCAATAGTGGCACTTTTAATTTATCGCCAACAAACAACTGTCTAGTTGGACTTAGGGCCCATTTAGTAGGAGGAAATTCATGCCTGGTCCCAGAAACATAGCCAGTCACCTAAGTCTGAAGAGATCATAGACCCTAAAGAATGTTCTATTGCCATTTTCTTAAACCAACATCCTAACTGTACTCTAAATACTTACCCTTACACCCACAGAGAAGTGTAGCTCTCAACCCTCGTTGAAGAAGCTTCCTTTTGCAGTAGATGGCGACTTCTACAGAGATCCACAACTGGTCAAACCTCAGAGGATAAGTGACCATGAGATGACCCATCCCAGTGACTGCACCTACAGCATGAGGCCTACACCTAAAGACCAGAGAACACCTGAGAAGGAGGGTGTGAAGAGTGTAAGATCCAAGGGAGCAGGATGCCTGTGGCTACACAGTCCCCCCTAGACATGACAGAGAAGCTGTGCCCATGAAATCCAAACAATCTGGCTGTCTAAACAGGACCCACATCGTGACAACACCAGATGACATGGCATGTGGATGGGACAACTTTCATATGGTCCAACCCCTGGATAAAAAGCTACATGAAATGAATGGCTACTGAGAAGTGGAGAACCAGTTTTTCCATGGATGGGCCCCAGATATTATTGGATCCCAGGCAGTTATCCCTAAACACATGAACATGCAAATAACACTAAATAAACTCAGAAGGTTATAGAGAGATGATAGGTGGGTAGGTAGAAGATACATACATACATACATACATACATACATACATACATACATACATACATAAGAACATGCATACACACATATGTACATGTACACACATGTCTATAGCTAATAACAAGAAAAATTCATAAATTTAAAAGGGAGTACGTAGGAACATGGGAGGAGTTCAAGCAAGGGCAGAAAGGAGTAGAACTGATATGAAACGGTATTTAAGTATAAAGTCACAAAAAAATATAATCTAAATAAAAAGATAATTGCAGAAAACAACATAAAATTAAGAAGTATGTGAGACCTAAGGTTGAAATTCTGGCTGAGTGCTAGGAAAGATCAATTTCTTTTAAAGAGCTCACACTCAAGCACATCGTTAATAAAGCAAAATGGCTCAACCCTCCCAGTTAATCCTAATGCTCCAGCACAGGGCCACACTGGCAAAAATGCCTCTTTTGAAGTCACAGCTCTTGCTGAACTGCTACTACATACAACAGACAATGAGAGAGAGAGAGAGAGAGAAGGTGATAGAATACACCCCCGACTTAATAATTCCTACATGCCTCCAACGAGAAAAGGCTTTATACAGAGAATAAGCACTGGCTCGCCTGATACATATATATATATCAGTAGCAGAAGTTAATGGAGTATTACCACACTTGTACAAGGAAATAACTGTGAAGCGGCTGACATTACAAAGCGAAGACAAAATAGCACATTCAGATTCAAGAAGGGCTCAAAAGAGAAATTTTTTCCTGTCTACAGACCTCCATTAGTGGTGCTATTGCCAGCAAAGGGAAGAAACTAAAAAGTAGAAATGGGAGTCAACTGGCCAAGAAATTGATAAACTATATCCAGAAATTAACTGTATTGACTCTTAAAGTATCATAAGTTTGTGTTGGGGCTTCAGTTTACCCAATAAGCCTATACAGTGCTGGCATCTAGTGGCCTGTAGAGACTAGGAGACTCATGCTGCCCAGGGGCTGGGACTAATTAATTTTAGTTTAAAGGAAAGCATACTTCTAGAAGACTAATTAGAATTTAATGTAAAAATAATGGAAGATATGAAGAAGGGAAAACCCATCACTGAAAAAAAAAAACAAACAAACTGACATGAAATCTGGAAGAAAAAAAAAAGGAAAAACAAAACCACTTTGGACAATGCATGTGGGTGTCTTCTGCGTGTACTCAGGATGCCATCTGGTTATGTGCAATTTCACAGTTGTGATCAAAGGCGGTTCTGGATAAATTAGAATGTTATATTTAGTTGCTGTATCAAGTCTTTTATTTTGAGTATATGGAAAAGTTTATTCAACTTTCAACGGAACATAATTTGTTGGTATTCACAGTAAAAAGTATGAGGAGACTTTTTTAGCTACGTTCCTGCAAACAGAATGCTCCTGTTTCTCTGGCTTGTTTCCATGCCTTCAGGTGTCCCCTTGCAGTGACATGGAAAGCAGTTCATGTCCCCTGTCAATGGGAACCATCGTGGCCTTGTGCGAGTCAGACAAGTTCTCAACAACTGATCTGCATTCTGTTCCCAAACTGTTTTCCTATCTAATATCACAAGTCCAGACTGGATCTTTTTAAAGCTTCCTTTTGAAAGAGATATGTAACTCACCTGCATGTTAGATTGCAGTTATAGAAAAATCTGACTTACAAAACCCAAGTACTCTTCATAAGATGCCAAGTTTTAGGGCTAAGGATGCAGCTTAGCTGAAGGGCTTGCCTAGCATGCATCAAGCCTTGAGTTCCATCCCCAGCACCATGTAAAGCTGGGTATGGAGCATGGCTGCAGGCAGGAGGATTAGAAATTCAGGGTCCTCCTTGACTGTGTAGTGAGTTTGAGAACAACCTGGGGTCTATGAGACAAAGAAAGGAAGAGTGGTTAAAGGGAAGATGGGAAGGAAAAGGGAAGGAATGAAGGGCCAAGCTTCTGTCACAAGCATTGTGATCCTATAACTTACGATTTAAAACCCACAGCGTATCTCAAATACACTGCAGCAAGTTCTAGTACAACCACCACGTGCACACCATCATGCCGAATTCAAAGCTCCTCCCAGGCATGAATGAATTCCGCAACTGACTCTTCCCCGGAAAAATTCTTCTACTCTATGAAACAAATTTGAGTGTAGGAAGAAGGAAATTGGTTCAGGAAAATGAGGACGGTATGCTAAACACTTTAAGGGTTGTCTTATTTAGGGTTTCTATCGCTATGATAAACCACTATGACCAAAAAGCAAGTTGGGGAGGAAAGGATTCAATTGGCTTACACTTCCATAATACAACTCACCATCGAAGGAAGTCAGGACAGGAACTCGAAAGAGCAAGAACCTGGAGGTCGTCACTGATGTAGAGGCCTTGGAGGAGGATGCTTACTGGCTTGCTTCCCCTGAATTTCTCACCCTCCATTCTTATATAGCCCAGGACCATGGCACCACCCACAGCACCACCCACAAGGGGCTGAGCCTTCCCTATCCATCATTAACTAAGAAAATGTCTTACAGCTGGATCTTAGGGAGGCATTTTCTCAGTTGAAGTTCCCTCCTTTCAGAAGACTATAATTTGTATGTAGGGTTGTTCAGTGTCATGGTCATACCAAGAGATTTCAGTGTCCTAGAGAATAGAGAATATATTTTTTAAATGCAGAAACATTTAGAACTCTTCCAATTTCTTATGCAAAGTAATGTCAATTGTGGAGCTCAGGAGGAAAAGGTTTCCCAAACCTAGGAGGAAAAGGCTGCAGCTAAATTTTGATTTCTGAGCACGCTGTTCTGTGTAGGGATACTTTAAAATTTATTTTTATTTTGGTTTCTTCCATCTCTTTTTCCCTTCTCCACTCCAATCCCTTCCAACACCCCAACACCAGGTAGGAGAGAAAGAAGGTTAGTGGGGAGGAGGAACATGATTCTCTTTGGCTAATTCCTGCTGTTTAGAGTCATCAGTTTTTTGGTGGGGGATGGGATACCAATCTCCATCCTCAGGATATTCAGCCAGCAACAGCAAACACAGCAACAGTCTTCTATTCCTCCTCCTCCTCCTCCTCCTCCTCCTCCTCCTCCTCCTCCTCCTCCTCCTCCTCCTCCTCCTCCTCCAACTGTTCTTCTCAAAGCCCTCTCCTGGGATTTAGTATTTAGACCCTCTCAGAGTCTGCCCAAAATGTTTTCCAACTGGCAAAGACCATGCCTCCACACGAGGCAGTTTCCTGTTGACTAAGGTCACCTGCCCATCTCACAAGGCTATGACCAGCTGTAAACAAACTGGAGCAGCCTCTATAACCACACACCTGGAATTAAAATAAAAGCATATTTGCATAACATACCTGAGTTTTTAAAAACAAAAACTTCCACAACACTTCTGTGCAAATTTATCTGTGCTTTGCTCTAATTGAAAATAAAAAATTTTGCTGGGCATGGTGGCGCACACCTGTAATCCCAGCACTCAGGAGGCAGAGGCAGGCGGATCTGTGTGAGTTTGAGGCCAGCCTGGTCTACAAAGTGAGTCTAGGATAACCAGGGCTAGACACAGAAAAGGAAAATTTAGAAATTTAAAAAATAAAGCTGGGCGTAGTGGTGCATGTCTTTAATCCCAGCACTTGGGAAGCAGAGGCAGGCAGATCACTGTGAGTTCGAGGCCAGCCTGGTCTACAAAGTGAGTCTAGGACAGCCAGGGCTACACAGAGAAACCCTGTCTTGAAAAATCAAAAATTATTTTAAAAGTAATAATAATAATAAACCTGGTTGGAGAAACACAGTGGTATTCAGAGCCTCACAGGACAATTCCAGCGGTAGTGTTTATTTGGCTTCAAAAAAGTGGAAAAGCACAGAGGTTTTACTTATAATATAAAATTTTGTTTATAAACTTTAATAGTGATACTTAAAAGGGCAGAGAAAAGTCTATTTTCAACAGATCTTGTCCAAAAAAAAAAAAAATTCCCTGCCATTGCAAGTATTGCCTACTTGCATTTTCAAAGCATGAGCTTCAGAGTTTTAAAACTGGGGAAGATGTATCTGGTTTACAACAACACACCATCACAAAAAAAGATCAGAAAGGTTTCCCAGGTTCCTATGGCTATCCCATAGTGGACAAAACAAAACGGTGCTGCACAGAAGCATTTCCTATTTTTGTTCCATCGCCCTTCATAACCAGCAAGATTCTAGCTTTTCTAGTTGTCTGCTCAGATCTTACAAGAACCTGAAACCAACTGGAAAGCTTGTTTGTTTTTCACATGCTTAATAAAATAAAGAGGAAACGTCTCAGATCTGTGTGTGTGGTTTAGGGAGGTGTGCCAGGTGTGGCAGATGTCACCTACAGGGATGAAGCCTTCTTTTTTCATGGCAGTATGGCTGGGGCCAAGGGACTCTCCTTTTGTACTATTCCACTTGCTGAGCATAGAAACAGTTTCTCACAAAAGCATCAAATGCACCATGCTATTGTAGCATTTTTCTCACAGAAAAAAAATAAAAATAAAAATGACTGGAAACGGCTTTTAAAAGACCAAGTAAAGGTTTCAAAAACAATGTTTGTATAGACCTTTTTAATGAAGCATAACGCCTATAATAAGAAAACAG
This sequence comes from Acomys russatus, assembly GCF_903995435.1. NCBI lineage: Eukaryota > Metazoa > Chordata > Mammalia > Rodentia > Muridae > Acomys > Acomys russatus. The sequence goes on from NC_067156.1 coordinate 43,296,288, forward strand.
GCTCTAAAAATATATCCGTGGGGGAAATCACTGCATCGACGATTTAAATGATACGAGCTCTGTGTTTTCAATGTCACTTCAGTTTCACCACCATCTTAGTCTGAACCTTTTCCACCTGGACTCCATCAGTGAACACCAGTTTTCCCTTTGATTCAGTACAACTGTTCTTTTCAGAGCCCATCAAACATGGTACTTCCTTAATGGCTCTTTCTTATCAGTCACTGACAACACCATGTGCAGAGAGCTGCCCTTCCTCACTGCCACGGAAGTCTCTTTTTCTCTGGAGATCTCGTTGAGCCATTAAACTTGATAAGCATCCGTTGTCAGTGATTCAGTCCTGTTAGATGACAATGCGAAGAGCATGCTATAGTGGCATCAGAGACATTTATGACAGCAACTCAAAGTACTGTCGTTCAGGAACTTGCACCCGAGGAATCATCTGGAGCTACAATGGCCTGATTGGGCTTGCTGGAGGAACTGAAGGACTGGAATCCAAGATGTCTCCCTCTGTGTATGAACTTGCTCTGGGGCTGAACCCAAAGCCTTGTGCGTACCAGGCGAGCTCTCTACCAGTGACTTATGCTTCCAGCCCTTGGTTCTGCCTTACTATTTTATTTTGTTTTTAGGGGTTGGTTTGTTTTCTTTATACCTTGAACTTGGAATCCTGAATTGGAAATCCAAGGGCTAAGATTACAGGATTCTGCCCTGCGGCTGGGTTTTGAAGACAGGCTCCATTGCTCTCCACAGGGCTGATTGACCACCCTTGAAGTGTGGCGCCCATCAAATGTGACCCATGAGATCAAGGCTGAAGCCACGGTTTCATGGCTTTTATTGTATTACCCAGAAGTCACACGTTCCCGTTTCACACCACATTCTGTTCTTTAGAAGGAAGTCACTAAATTTGGCTCGCACTCGGGGAAAATTAAGCTCCACCTTTTGAAAAGACAAAGGCCAAAGCCACCTGTGGACATATTTCTAAATCACCCCGGGTGAAAGCTTAAATATGTCTCCATGAAGAGCTGATTAAACAAAGCATGGCTATGGTCTCCAGAGATTTATGGCGAACTACTTCCCTGGGGTGGGCCACCACAACACATACTCCTAAAAAGAAAAAGATTTAAATTGTGTGTATACTTACTTGATTAATGTAATGCATGTTGAAGAACATGGGTTTTTTTTTTTAAGTTTTAAAAGTAAATACGGGTGAAAGATGACCTGAATGTTCCTCATTCCCTGTGACTGCAGGTGAATGTAGTTAAGACATTACTATGAATATATGTAGTTATTTTAAAATGCAGGGGTGTGTGTGTGTGTGTGTGTGTGTATGGTAGCAAGTGATATCCCTATAACAAACATAAACTGAACAGAATGACAAGCTGATCCATCCTTCGTAAGGGGCATCCACACACACACTACATACACACATTCATAAATACAAAAGAAACTCAGAAATTGTGATGTCTAAAAAGAGTTAGAATGATGAAAAAATGAGCTTGTGCATTTTTTTATCCACAACTTGAATTTTATATGTACATGCTTTCATTTTTATGTTCATATTTTGTATGTTTAAAAAATACAAGTTAATATGAAAACAAAAGCAACAAAAATGAGTAAAGAATATGAAAACCTAGTTTTCAGAACTCCATAAGAGTGCTTCTCCAGATCTCCCTTGTTCATGGATCGGGAGAATAAACATAGTAAAAATGGACATTTTACCAAAAGCAATTTACAGATTCAATGCAATCCCTATCAAAATACCTCCACAATTTTTTAAAGACATTGAAAGGTCACTTCTCAACTTTATATGGAAAGACAAAAAAAAACAGAATAGCTAAAAACAATCTTATACAATAAAAGATCATCAGGAGGAATCTCCATACCTGATCTCAAGCTGTGCTATAGAGCAATAGTAATTAAAACAGCATGGTACTGACACAGCAATAGGTTGGTTGATCAATGGAATCGACTTGAAGACCCAGATATGAATCCACGCACATATAGTCACCTGATTTTTGACAAAGAAGCCAAATCTATTCAATGGAAAAAGGATAGCATCTTCAACAAATGGTGCTGGTCTAACTGGGTTTCTACATGTAGAAAAATGCAATTGGACCCATACGTGTCACCATGCACAAAACTCAAGTCCAAATGGATTAGAGACCTCAATCTAAAACCAGAGACACTAAATCAGATAGAAGAAAAAGTAGGCAAGATCCTGGAACATATTGGCACAGGAGACAACTTTCTGAACAGAACACCAACAGCCCAGGCCTTAAGGTCAACAATTAATAAATGGGACCTCATGAGGCTGAGAAGCTTCTGTAAGGCAGGAGACACTGTCAAGAGAACAAAGTGACAGCCTACAGACTGGGAAATGATCTTCACCAACCGTGCATCTGACAAAGGTCTAGTATCCAAACTTTATAAAGAACTCAGGAAATTAAACACAACCAAACCAAATAATCCAATTGAGAAATGGGCCCAGAATTAAACAGAGAATTCTCAACAGAGGAATATCAAATGGCTGAAAATCACTTAAAGAAATGCTCAACATCTCTAGTCATCAGAGAACTGCAAATCAAAACAACTCTGAGATTCCATCTTAGACTCATTAGAATGGCTAAAATCAAACATTCAAGTGACAACACATGCTGGTGAGGATGTGGAGAACAAGGAACACTCCTTCATTGCTGGTGAGAATGCAAACTAGTACAGCCACTTTGGAAATCTATCTGGTGCTATCTCAGAAAACTGGGAATAGGGCTTCCGCAAGACCCAGCTATTCTACTCCTTAGAATATACCCAGAAGATGCTCCAGCACACAACAAGAAAATTTGCTCAACCATGTTCATAGCAGCCTTATTCATAATAGCCAGAACATGGAAACAGCCTAAGTGTCCCTCAGTAGAAGAATGGATAAAGAAACTGTGGTACATTTATACTATGGACTACTACTCAGCTATTAAAAACAAGGAATTCCCGAAATTTGTGGACAAATGGATTGAACTAGAAATGATCATAATGAGTGAACTAACCCAGAAGCAGAGAGACTCAAATGGTATATACTCACATATAACTGGACACTAGCCCAAGGGGCAGGTCCCATGAAAGTCTTCACCTACCAGGAAAGTGGGACAGAGGTGAGGACATCCTATTGAGACTCTAGGTGAGAAAAATATAGGGGATAGGGAAGTAGATGGATCCAGAGGGTCCTAGAAACCTTCAAGAGGAACATTATGATGGTTGGATCTGAGCCCAAGGGTTCTGCTTGACCCCCCAACCAAGGACAATACATGCAGTCATCATCAAATCTCTACCCAGATCTAGCCAAGGGACAGAACATTCTCCACAGTTAAGTGGAGACTGGGGACTGACTTTCACTCTGGTATCCCATATTTGGCCACGTTCCTTTGTTGGGGAGGCCCAATGTCACTTGGAGGAAGGATAGCAGACTACCAAGAAGAGACTTGATACCCTAGCACCATATTCATGTGGAGGAGGTCCCCCTCAGTCACAGTCATAGGGAAGGTGGATTGGGGTGAAAGTGGGAAGGAGGGAGGAATGGGAGGATGCATGGGATGGGATAGAAAATGAGATGTAATATGAATTATTTTATTTTTCAATAAAAATGTGTTAAAAAAAAAAAGAGTGCTTCTCCAATAGGCTGGCCACAAACTCATAGAGATCCTCCTACCTCTGAGTCACAAGCACTGGAATTAAAGGCATGTATCACTCTGTGTGACTCAAATAATTGTTAATGTTCAATTTCATTCACAGAAAAAGAAGCATAAAATCAAAACTATGTAGTGACCACTTTTCATTGGTAAATACTCCAAAGTTAGATAACATATTGTTTTAGGACAAAGCACAACTTTCAATGTCATGAAGACTATAAATAGAAGCCTGTGGGAGGCCATTTGGCAATGTCTAACAAATACAGCAGTGCACACACTCTTTGACTCAGTTCTCCTTTTAGAAATTTAACTTCAGATATATGCAAATAACATATGCCTAGGCTATAATAAATAGTGACCAAACCTTATATTAACCTAAGCATCCTTTAACAGGAGTAAAATAAGTTATGGTGCATCTAGTTAGCATTGCAGCTAAAGTTAGTAAGAATATGCATGCATATGTGTTCAATGACATTAAGTATAAAAGTAAGCACTGAAGCCGGGCATGGTGGCGCACACCTTTAACCCCCGCAGACACGGAAAGACATTGATCTCTATGAAGAGGAAGCAGCCTGATATACAAAGTGACTTTCAGGCCACACAGGAATACAAAGTGAGCCGCTGTCTCAAAACAAGGTTGTCAAGGAAGGAAGGAATGACGAAGGGAGAAAGGAAGGAAGGGAAAGAAGAAGGAGAAATAGGAGAAAGAAGGAGGAGGAAGAAGGAGAAGAGTGTTACAGTAATTGACTGGCCTGGCAAGTTACACCTACTGATGAAGTACAGTGAGTCTATTATGGAGGTAACCAATCACTTTATGATAGGAACTAAGGCCTACACCACAGGAGGGAATTCACACCTGACACTGTAAATTTACTCCAAAGCCAATGGATAGAAAGGTTATATTCTTAATGAGGAAGCTACTGTTTTGGGAACATTATAGGACACTGTCTTCTGGACAAAGCATGTCCATAGCACTCCTGAACTCACAGTTCTAATTACCTTCATGAGAATAGTACTGAATAGAGCTCCTCCTCCTCCTCCTGCTCCTCCTCCTCCTCCTCCTCCTCCTCCTCCTCCTCCCTTAAGATTTCTAGGCAGTTCGTGGTTATAGAGGGGAAAAAGAAGCGTTTTCTTCAGGGGTGCTGCCACTAATAAGATGCCCATGCCCCTAAAAATGACTTTTCATCCATGTTCCTATGAGCACCTTAATGAAACAAGTTAGGTCACAGACACATACACAAAGGAAGTAGGAGGAAGTCTAGCCAGGAAGTGAAAAGTAGTGATGAGAGTGGGCAAGGGCAAGAGAGGGTGTCTGGAGTTAACATGATAAAAATATATATTATATATGTATTATAATTTTATATAATATATAATAAAAATGTATTATATATAAATATATTACATACACATACAAATAGCATAATGAAACCCAGTGGTATATATAATTAGAATATGCTAAAGACATTAAGACAGAGAGTTCATCCAAATAGGCCTGCCAATAACCTGGGCAGAAGAACATCCTTTGGGGGCTGTAACGTACTATCTCTTCTGTTGCTATGACGAGACACTCTGACAAAAGCAGCTTAAGAGCAATGGGGTTTTGTTTTGGCTCACAGTTGAAGAACACAGTCATAGCCAGAGAAGACATCTTGGTGGCAGGAGCTTGCGGGGGGCTGGACATGCTGTGTCCAATCAGGAAACCTAGAGAGATGGATGCTTATGCTCACACAGCCTGCTCCTTTTGATGAAAGACAGCCTCCAAGCCAAGGAATGATCCTGTCCTTCTTTAGGGCGGGTCTTCCTATCTCAATTAACTAATAAGATAACCCCTCACAGGCATGCAGGGACTCCATCTTTACCCATGCGCCCTCCCAGGAATGCCTGGGAGCTTGTCTCTGCCGATTCTGGATCCTGTCATGTTGACAATATGAATCGTCACGTGCATGGAGGCACAACACTCCACTGCTCACTTTCACCCCTTGACGGTGCTCCTCTTTCTTATAGTAAACTCTATGTCTCTTCTCTACTGTGTTCTGTGTGTCTCATCTAAATCCCTTGGGTGCTGATCAAAAGGACTCGGATAACCCAATTGAGAAATGGGGCTTGGAACTAAACAGAGAATTCTCAACAGAGGAGTATCAAATGGCTGAGAAACACTTAAAGAAATGCTCAACCTCCTTAGTCATCAGGGAAATGCAAATCAAAACAACTCTGAGATTCCATCTTACACCCATCAGAATGGCTAAGATCAAAAATTCAAGCGACACCACATGCTGGCGAGGATGTGGGGAGAGAGGAACACTCCTTCATTGCTGGTGGGAATGCAAACTAGTACAGCCACTTTGGAAATCTATCTGGTGCTATCTCAGAAAAATGGGAATAGGGCTTCCTCAAGACCCAGCTATTCCACTCCTTGGAATATACCCAGAAGATGCTCCAGCACACAACAAGAAAATTTGCTCAACCATGTTCATAGCAGCCTTATTCATAATAGCCAGAACATGGAAACAGCCTAAGTGTCCCTCAGTAGAAGAGTGGATAAAGAAACTGTGGTACATATACACTATGGAATACTACTCAGCTATTAAAAACAAGGAATTCCCGAAATTTGTGGATAAATGGATTGAGCTAGAAATGATCATAATGAGTGAGTTAACCCAGAAGCAGAAAGAATCAAATGGTATATACTCACTTATATCTGCATACTAGCCCAAGGGGCATGTCCCACGAAAGCCTTCACTTACCAGGAAACTGGGACAGAGGGGAAGGCATCCTATTGGGACTCTAAATGAGAGACACATGGGAGAACAGCAAAATAAAAGGATCCAGAGGGTCCTAGAAATCTACAAGTAGAACAATATGATAGGCAGATTTGGGCCCAGGGGTCCCGCTCAAACTAAGGCACCAGCCAAGGACAATACAGGAGGTAAACTTTAAACCCCTACCCAGATCTAGCCAATGGTCAGAATATTCTCCACAGTTGAGTGGAGAGTGTGATACGACTTTCTCGCATACTCTGGTGCCTCACATTTGACCATGTCCCCTGGAGGGGGAGACCTGGTGGCACTCAGAGGAAGGACAGCAAGTAGCCAAGAAGAGACTTGATACCCTATGAGAATATATAGGGGGACGTAATCCCCCTCAGGAACAGTCATAGGGGAGGGGAATAATGGGAAAATAGGGGGGGGGGGGAGGAATGGGAGGATACAAGGGATGGGATAAACATTGAGATGTAACAAGAATAAATTAATAAAAAAAAAAAAAAAAAAAAAAAAAAAAAAGGACTCGGAAGCTGAGGGGAAACCACACAGTAAAGTGAGGAGCTCCTACACCCCCACTCCAAGTCCACTGCTTACAATAAAGCTCACTATAAAAAACACAGACACTTTAGTTCTAGGATGGAGGCTTCAAGTTTGGGTTGAATGGGTCTTTCCTCATAGATTCCATGTAGTTTTACAACCAGGAAAGTGGCTATCCAGGGGGTCATAATCCTTTTATTCTGTCCCTAATACTAAAGTCCTAAGCTCAATAAAAGAAAAGGCACAAGGAACAGCTTCCCCGCTTCTAATTAAAACATTATCTCTATAATAGGTGAACACAAAGCCTCCAAATGGCCCTACCATTTAAAATCCCTTTATCAACAGTTTGACAGGGAGCAAGGAAATTTACACACCCCTGAGGCAAGACAGTGAAAATCTATTACTGTCCTGTGTGCACAGCTGCAAACCGCTGCCAGTCATGTTTTTAAGCACAGATTCAGGGAGTAAATCTGAAATTGGCCACATTAGTTAATGAATATTAAGTAGACATGTTGAATATCTTTCCCGAGGTTAAGACACTCCTAAGTCTGATGTTAACCATGCTATGACCCGTTCTGTCACCTTAGTGCCAAGGTCACAGAATCTCAGAAAGAGATTCTCCCTCCTATGTGGCCTAGTCAATGATCCATACATAAACAAAGGTGCACACAGATAAAGTATGACACAAAGAACAGAACAAGAAAGGCTAACTATGAGGGTGTGAGCAAGGACTAAATGCAGGTAAGGGGCGTGGGTTATGACAAAGGAAAAAGAATTAAGTGATTTTCTAGTTCTAATTCTGTCATGGATTTTTCATTTGGTGTGGTGAAAAGTACACAAAATATACTCAATAAAAAAAGTCTACAAGCCGGGCGTGGTGGCGCATGCCTTTAATCCCAGCACTCGGGAGGCAGAGGCAGGTGGATCGCTGTGAGTTCGAGGCCAGCCTGGTCTACAAAGTGAGTCCAGGATGGCCAAGGCTACACAGAGAAACCCTGTCTCGAAAAACCAAAAAAAAAAAAAAAAGTCTACAAACCAATGGAGAATTCCAGAGCTTTCATTCCAAATGGATATTTTGACAGTTTATATAAAGGTTCAGAGATGTATAGATTTGGGGTCTGGTTAACTTTGGTACATGGCTTCTGCAAGCTTTTTTAAAATAAAATTTTTTTAAAATTTTTATAAAATAATTTGCTGAGCAAGAGCTACCAAACTGCCTTGGTTTCACCTGGTTCAATTTGCCATGGTCCCAATTTTCCTTGACATCTGGCCAAGGTAAACTCAGGTCCTTTTATTTCAATTCTAACTTCCAATGTTAACTCCCAGGTCACACAATACATATCACAATACACACACACACTGTGTGTGTGTGTGTGTGTGTGTGTGTGTGTGTGTGTGTGTGTGTGTGTGTGTGTGTACAGAATGGCTACAATGAGTTAAAGAGATGAGAGCTGAGGCCTGGTTGGAGGCAAGCAGACAGCTGGTAGGGGTACATGGGGACTACCCATGGGAACTGGTTCACAAATCTGGTAGAAAGCTTCCTGGAAGCTCTGTTGCAGAGTTCAACCAAGAGTTAGGGTTGAGTTGAGCCGCTGAAGTCAGGGAAGACAGGAAAAAGAGCAGCACCAGGTGCATACAAACAAACCACAAGCAGGATGGCCATTTGAGTAGGTCCCATCAACAGTGGAGACCAAGTCAAGCTGAAGTCCCTGGGATAGTCTGTAGTTTGAGGCATGTGTCCCTTAATACCCACACCAGGTTGATGAATGACAGGTTAGTGGAGACTGTCACCATCACAGTCCTGGTTGTCCTGCTCCTTTTAGGGTCCCTGTAAGGATCTCTATGTTTGTACTCAAATGGGAAACAAGTTATGCTTAAAGATGGAGTCTCCTGAAGAAAAACTGGGTCAAGCCTTTGGGTATTTTGTTTCTGTTTTTATTACTGGTTGCTTGGTTCGTTTTGGGCTCTCATGTAGCCCAAGCTGGCCTTTAACTTGATATGTAACCAAACATCATCTGAACTTCTCATCCTCCCTGCCTTTACCTCCTGAGTACTGAGATTATAGACATAAGTCACCACAACCAATATTATGTGGACCTAGGGACTAAACCCAGGGTTTTATGCATGCTAGGAAAGTACGCTACCAACTGAGTGGCATCTCAAGCCCCGTTGTTGTTGTTGTTGTTGTTGTTGTTGTTGTTGTTTTAAGAAGAAACAAAAATAGATGAGAGGAATAAAGCAAATCCCCAAGTTAACTATTAAATGAATGTGCTTTGCCCAAAACCAATGCCAAGTTCACATTATAAGAAAACTAAACACCAGTACCATTGAAATTGAATTAGTTGTCAATGCCTCTGAAAGCCACAGAGTGCTAAACAGCAGCCAGCAAGGCTTTGAGAATAGCAAATTCAGGCAGGATGCAAACACCCACTCCTGGGAAGGGAAGCAACATGGAGAATGATGGCTTTATTCTTATGCTATCACAGAGAAGGTACACTGTAAAAACTGCCTTCAATCCTAGGTCTTAAACATATGCAAACGTAGGCCAGGGTTGAGACAGAACTGGAGAGAAAAAAAAATGAACACATCGTGCAGTGTTTCAGAGCAGTAGGATTAAATTTTGAACCTATTGTTCAGCAGCATAATTTCAGTCAGTATTAATATATGTATCAAAATATGTAAATTTCAGATATCTTAACTCAAAAGTGATAGGTCAATGAGGTGATAATGTGATAATGAGTTTGCCTTAATGACACCTATCGAAGGTTAGGTGGTTAGAAATTAGCAGGCTTGAAGGTCATTATAAATGGATCCCTCCCACATAATCAGCTCTCAGCCCTACCCCCTATATCACCGGCAGAACATGAATTTTAAGGGGGAAGTATCATAGTTGCCTCTCCCTAAAACTGAAAATAACGCTGTCGTGAAAAGCATCACAATCAGCCCCCTCTGTTGAGATTTAAAGGAAAACAGAACAAATAAAGCATGCCGTCTGTCTTGGGCTCCGTGTGTTTACTGCTTCCTGTATTAGACACACTGACACGTAGGCTCTACTGGTACCTAGAAGAAACTCTAAATGTCTAATATGCATAGCATAATTATCACTTTTATTTTACTAAATATAATTTTCCTAATACACATTACCATTTTATCTGGCCATTTAGCTACTGGTAATGATTCTTTCTGAATCAAGCCCGCAACCTGACAATTTTCTATCTCATGTTCTTTTGGATCCTTGCAAAAACAATATAGAATGCCTGCAGTGTAAAATCAGTCCTCAACTTAATTATCTTGCAGCCTATTTTCCGAGTTTAATTAACTTTCCTGAGTGGCTTCTACTGCAGTGAGCACTAGGCTCATTCCGTATTATTTAGAGTCGTAATTCCTCTTCTCCCTCCATTTCAAGGACACCACAAGCTACCTCCAGTCTTAATTGCCATTGCAAATGCAAAGATATGAGACTGGAAAAACAGCAAGGCCCCAAATTAAGAGTATGCTGCAGTGCATAGTAACCCAGCGATGGTGCACTATGTCTGCACTGTCTATCACCCCTGCTAGCCTCTAAATAAAATGATTAAGTATTGGTGTCATTAAGCAAATTCAGACTACAGATTAAATTCTTGTCATTAGAGATTGGGCTATTTAAGAAATGGAATTTGAGCCCAACAGCCTTTAGAAACGAGAACACGGTGGTTTACACTGAAGGTACCCTGCTTCTTGGTACTCACCCACAGCTCCTCTGAACTGAGAAAACTGAATGTGGCATGACACTTTCTTTTGAGAGTGTCTGACCATCTCCACTGTCGTGGGGTGAATGAGGGTTGTTGGAGAGTCACGGGTTGGAAGCAGGCCAAGCTGTTTCACGGTATCTGTCATGCTGACAAGTTACTGTCTAGAAGTCTCGATTTCCATCCTATTGGTTGGTGCTTTCACAATGTGTCAAGGCAAAAGACTGCTCGCACTTCCAAGGAAATAATCAAAAGTCTATTCTGAGCCAAATGGCCATGGCCTGAGAATCTCAAGCTACAACCATCCCTCTTCCTGCAAAAGAAAGGTTCCTTTGTGGAGGCAGTTACATGCACTACATGTTACAAAAGAAAAAAACCAACAACCAAGGCATTTTAAAGCACACTGGTGAGAGCATTGGGTAGGCAGGTAGTGAGAGCAAGGCAAAGAAACCTCACTGGTTTTACATGTTATTCGATGGCATTTGTAGCTTTTGGGTTGGTGGAAGCTACTGTAGGTTGATACAGTACAAAAGTTAAACCTGATTGATCCTTGACAGGATGATGTGTCAGACACAGATGTGGGAAAGAAATCTACATTTCTGGTCCCTACAAAGTTCTCATCAATCCACTGGCCTCGTAGAATCTTTAGCACTGCATCGCCCTTAGGGAACTTCAGGTCACAAAAGAAACCATTTCCTTCCAAAAAGCACAATCTGTTGAACTCTAAACATGCTGCTGTGTTTGAGTATGGCTGAGAGGAAATATGAACAAGGAAACAGACTTGGAGGAGGCGGCTTCTTGCTAAGGCACAGGTAAGAAACATCCCCCCTAGAGGAACGGGTGTGAGGAAAAAGAAAAAACTAACCAGAAGAGGCAAAAGCATGAAGAAGGGAACAGGAAGCATCTGGGAAACACAGATGGAAACTACAAGGAAGAAGTCAGAATTTCTTCAAGAATCTGACAAAAACAAAGAAGAATCCAGAAAAATGACAGGCTAGCTTCCAGGCCACCCTCTAGTCTCTAGGTCACTCTTCTGCCTTGCTCCAGTCAGAGGCTAGTAACTCACCAGAGCTTGGTACTGGCGGATGCTGAATGCCTCTCTGTGTCACCAAGGCCACCCCTGACCATCTGTTCACTCATTCACATTTCTTGCTGGTTCAGTCATAGAGCTTCAGTTCTCCTTGTTTCAAAGCACAATTTGCATTTATCTGTGTTACTGGGGAGGGAGGGGGCTCTCTTTTCTCACCACTGCCCTAGCTCAGAACAAAACCCTCACATGACTGTTTCGTCCCTCCTTGGCTCTTTTGAGGCAGCCACACACAGGATCTCTTCTACTCCAAACTATCTTTTAGCTGTCAAGATCCTTTGCCCCACCTGAAAGAGAAAAGATGGGCATAAAGAGAGATAGAATGAGGGTGACAAGCCATGGCAAGTGAACAGATCCCTCTGGAGCTCTGCTGACCTAGGCTGTGGGCCACCTAGGCATTCCCACCCATCTTCTCTCACTCCCAAGATGAAGACGCAGCCCATGCCGAGCTGCCTAGACTAAAGATGCTTCTAGTAAAGAGTTTAGTGACTCTGTTCACCTTCTTTTTGTCCAGTATATCACCAGGTAGGCCCAGAAAACAGCCAACTACCCCTACTTATTCTCTCATTTATCTGGAAGAATCCAGATAGTCACACTCACACATTCTTGGCTCCAGGAAATAGCTGGGCACCCAACCTTGATCCACTTGTCCCATAGGCCCAGGGAAGCAACAACCCATGAGTCTCAGAAGCAACTCAACAACCTTTCCTGAATGGCTTGCTCCTGAGGGTAGCTAAGAAACCCTATATGTTATCCTGAGGTTTCCCCCAAATAGCCAAAAAAATTCTACTCTGTATAGCAAAGCTCACTGAAACCCCAAAAGACCTTTGTCTCCCAGGAGCAGCTGGGAAGATCTCTCTGGAAATGCTAGCCTTTAAAAGACCCATGAAATCTCCTATGTTGTTTTCAGACCATGATGTTCAACCAATCTTGCTACTGGGCGTTGTAACCCACAGTAATACTTGGGCACATCAGTATGCCCCCCTTCCTCATATGACCCTAGAAATTGATGGGCACCTTGCACACTCATGCGCACAGAGAATAGGCATGCTAACTAAGCCCAGATCTGCCATGAACCAGACCCACTTAGGCAAACTACATTCCACCTAGCAGTGGAACCCCACAAGGACCACAGCTCAGGTCACTAAGACCTTGCAGACATCACCCATATGATTATATCTGAAGCTGATACACTGCATTTAAGTCCCCAGACCTGGAACCCAAGTCAACCATGTATAACCAGTAAGACATGTTGCCAGCTAACGGCTTTTTACTATGAAAGCTACTCTACCGCCAGAGGCACAATAACAAAGTATGCACTTAAGAAGCCTCAAGTACATGATAGGATGCTGCCAAAGGAACACAATTATTTCATAGCAACAGACCCAATTAAATTGATGAATTATGGAAAAAAGAACTTGAATAATTATTTCAAAGAAACTTGATGAGACAAAGGAGAACAGATACAGGTAACCCCATGGTATTAGGAAGACAATACATGACATGTGTGGAAAATTCAGCAAAGGAGACATGATCCTAACGAACAAATCGGAAAGCCCAAAGCTAAATAACTCAATAAATGAAATAAATATAGCTGAGAGCCTCAACAGACTCATCAGACAGAAGAATGTTTTGCCAGCTGGATAACACATTCCCATCATCCCAGCATTGAGGGGGCTGAGGCAAGACCAGGGGCATTGTGGGATATAGAGCAAGTCAGAAATAAAGACTGGAGTGGGGAGAAAAAGAGAAAAAGCAGAAGGAAGGAGCATGTGTGAGGCTTGAATCCAGTTCCTTTGAAATAATTCAGTCCCATAAAAGAGAAGTGGGTATGTCTTTGTTCGTGTCTTTTTTAAGGAAAAAATATTAATGAACAAAAGTTTGGCTTACTGTTTTGTGGGCAACCTTTGTGCTGTGGTTGTTCTAGAAGAAGGAAGGGGGGAGGCCATGAATGTTCCAGGCAAAGAGATTGTTGCTGCTAACTTTTAAACTCTTTGGAAAGACATAAACATCTAGGTCTAAGAAGTTCAAGCAACTCCAGGCATATTTGATCTAAAATAATATTCTCCAAGCCCTAGGTAGTCCAACAATCTGCAGTGCAAACAAAGAATCTTAAAAAATGGTAAGATGAACATCAAGCCGCTTCGAAAGAAACCCCTATTAAACTAACAGATTGCTCTGCAGGCATTCTCAGAAGCCAGGAAAATATACAATGATACATTTAATGTCCCGAGAAAAGAAAAATTCCAGCCAAGAGTATTATACCTACAAACCCATTCTTCAAAAATTAACAAGAAATGTTTTCCCTGGACAAAAGAAAGAAGCTGAAAGAATGTGCAGCACTTCAGTGAGGCCCTTTGTCAGCTGTTTAAGGGAGGCCAACATCACAGGCAAAAGAAAAGATAATTGCTCTCTTGCAAGCACATCAAAGTAGAAAACACATACAAACAAGAGAGAGATTAAAACATAATACCAAAAAGCATCAAAACGATGAACAAAGGATGAACTACAGGACATACAAAATAACCAGGAAAAAGTAGACATACTAGTCCTGTTGCAGTGTAAATGGATTAGCTCCCCCCTCAACTAAAATGTACAGATGAGCTGGGCTGATCTTTAAAGAGAAAAGCTAGAGTTAATGGTAAGTCACTTTCAGTAGGTACAGAAAGAACGCAAAGAAAGGCATAGGAAAGAAGACACATTCTACCAAGTAGAAATCCAAAGTAAGGGCTAGCAAGATGACTCAGAGGGCAAGAGGGCTTGCAGCTAAGCCTAAGAACATGAGTTTAATCCCCAGGAGTCACCAACTCCCATAAATTGTCCTTGGACCTCCACAAGCATGCTGTGGAATGAATAGATAAGATAAATGGATAAATGTGACAAAGAAAATTTGGGTAAAGGAAACCCAAAGCATATATGAGTAACTATATTTCTATCAGAAATGTTCAATCATGACAGAAAAGGTAACTATGTCACTATATAGTGATAAAGAAATCAGTTCAGCAAAAGGAAATTGTATTTATTACATATTATATCATTTTTATATTATATATTATGTATCATATATGTTTATAGTGTGTGTGTGTGTGTGTGTGTGTGTGTGTGTGTGTGTGTGTGTGTGTGGTGTGTGTGTGTATCCAATGCTGGACCATTTAGTAGTACAAAGAAAACATTATCTAAGAGTAGCAATTTCTTTCTTCAATGGAGAATGCAGTGGTTCGCATGAGAAACGTTCCCCATAGGCTCATGTACTTAAACACTTGATTTCCAGTTTGTGACACTGCTTGGGCAACCTATGGACACTTTGCAAAGTACAGACTTGATGTAGAAGGCAGAACACTAGGGATGAGCTTTGAGGGTCTATAGCTTTGCCCCACTTCCTAGTCTCTTTCTCTGTTTCGTGGATGAGGATGACGATGTGATGAGCCAGCTTCCTGCTTGTGCCACCGAACTTTCCTTACCTGTTGCCATGCCGTCCTCACCATGATGAACTCCATCCCATGGGAACCATAAGCCAAAATAAACCCTTTCTTCCATAACTTCCTTGTCTATTTTATCACAACAGGAAGTAACTAATAAAGACATATGGTCATCCAGATGAAAGAAAGATATCTTAGGACGTTAAAAGGAGGAAGGAAGGGAGGGAGGTAAGAGGAAAAGGAACCTTGTAGCTAAACTTTACAAGACTCCAAATGGACCTAACAGTACAGAGAATTTCATCCAACATTTGCAGAATATGCACCCATAGCAGCAGCAGCAAAAAGTGCATTCTGAACAAGAAAGAAATAGACCCTGGTGGGCTGCAAAACATGTCTCAACAAATTCAAAAGAGGTTGAAAATAAGTGCTTTCTATTTCTATAATGGAATAAAACTAGAAATCAACAGAAATTTTTAGAAAGTGTACAAATACATAAAAAAATAAGCTTAATTCTTGATTGGCCAATTGATCAATTAAAAAAAAAAAACAAAAGAAAAAATTTAAGTCCTTAAAACAATAAAATATACCAAAACCTATGTGTTACAGCAAAAGTGATAATAAGAGGTAAGTTTATAGTAAGTATCTACATAAAAGGAAATATTTCTTCATCATGGAAGATGGAGGGGCTCATGAGCCCCACCCCTCTCTGAGGACCTACAGGTAGTTAAGGAGTACTGGGGAATGGAGAGAGATTTTCAGTAGTAGCATACCCATTAGTAAGTTACTCATTCCCCTGCAAATACCACGTCACCCACATTCATGTAAACAACACTAACTCACTGTGTCACACAGAAGCAAAAATACAAAATGTTAAAGGCATGAAAGGAGAAGGAGGACAAGCTAGTGTTAGGAGCTGCATGAGAGAACTGCAGACCACCCCACTTAGTAAGCCAGTTGGGACTAGAAAGGGTCCTTTGTTTAGCCAGTGACCAAGAGCCATTGTCTGAGAAAAGTCTTGGTGTTAGAGTGCAGGGTGCAGCATTTTGAAAGGCGAAGAGCATAGACCACGGTGACAGCCGTGCAGCATGGGTCAGAATCATGTTGTGTGGCAGTTACTTTGGTTGTACATCCTGGAGTTGTCCTGGTTATTCATGTGCACTGTGCTCAGGGTTATTGACAGTCCTGGATGCACTACCCAGGTGCATGTGGCTGGGGGGGGGGGGGTATTGGAGGTGGGGGGGGCAGTATCTAGAGCTGAACCCCTAGGAAGTCACAAAACAGTGTCAGAGCAGGACTAGGGCAAGATGGCACCCCCTCAGCCACCTCACTGGAAAGCAGAAAGGGCTCAGTAAGGGTGAGGAGACAAGAGAGAATGTGGAACGGGAATAAACGTGGTTCAGATCTGTTATACAATTTTAAAAAATGGAATATTTCAAATAACCTAATGAAATTAATGTTTAAGAAATGTTAACAAATCAAACTCAAAAGTAGTAGAAGGAAGAAAGAAAGACACTCATAATAGAAATAAATTAAATAAAAAATAAACAAAATCCCAGGCTGGGGATATAGCTCAGTTGGTTTAGTGTGCCTGTCCAGAACGCATGAACCCTTGGGCTCTGTTCCCCACATAGACAAAGTGCAGCGGACGCATTGAGTGCACATTCACTAAGGTGCAGAAAGTGCCTTAGGCTTTCCTCAACTATTGGAAGCTTCTCTGAGGGTAGGTCTTACCCTGAGGGCACACTTCCCTTTATTTCAGTACCAAGCAGGCCTCTCCTTCACAATTACAGCCCACCCCGAGTGGCATACTTCCTCTAGCAAGACTGCACTACCTAACCCTCCCCAAACAGTTCCAGCTGCAGATCACCTGTTCAAAGCTCCTGAGACTATGAGGGACATTTCTCTTTCACGTCGTCACTATATCTAACAGTTAGCTGAGTACTTCAAAATAGCTAAGAGAAGTTTTTGGATGGTCTCCGTGCAAATAAATGATGCATAAGGTGAAGGATTCGCCAGCTATCCTGATCTGGTCATTACACACTGTATTTCGTCTTTGAAAGTCAAGTCGTGCTCATAAGCATGCACGAGTACTGTGTAATTAAAACTAACATTTTGGGCCAGCAAGACACCTTAGTAGATGTAAGAACCTGCCAAATGGCACGATTCCCGGTTCCCGAACATATGTGAAAGTAGAGAAAGAGAAACAACTGCATGAAGCTGTGCCCTGGCCTCTCCATGTACACCGGGAACAAAGATTGTTCTCAGAGACGGCCAGTCAACGCCTCCAGTGGAGTACTCGCAGAGCCTAGAGACAGTCTATCCCTCTGTGCCAAGAACCGCATGTGTGAGTTGATCGGGGTCAATGCCGCCTGATCTGTACGGAATAGGGACCATAACATTAACTGAGGTTCCAGCATCGTTATCATCTCCATCCTGGGAGAATGCCTCTGCCCATTGGTTGTCTGGCTACCTCCATTCGGAATTCTCAAAGCGCCCCCTTTCGGTGACACATCCCTGAAGGATTTATCCAGCACCTATGTCTCAGTCAGTCACTGTTCTATTGCTGTGAAGAGACACCATGACCGCGGCATCTCTTACAAAGGGAAGAGTTTAACTGGGGCTGCCTTGCAGTTTTAGAGGTTTAGTCCATCGTCATCATGGCGGGCAGGAGTGGGGCTGGAGGAGGAGGAGGAGGAGCTGAGAGTTGTACATCTTCGTCCGCAGGCAGCAAGGAGAAAGCCATTGGGCCTGGCTTGGGCTTCTAGAAACCTGAAAGCCCGCCCTCAGCGGCACACTTCCTCCAACAAGGCCACACCTCCTAATCCTTCTAAGCAGCAACACTCCCTGGTGACTAAGGATTCGAATACATGAGCCTAAGGGGGCCATTCTTATTCAAACCACCACAACTTGATTCTGTTCCCAGAACAAAAGACTTTGACATAATACAGAGGCTACATTCTTCTCATAACTTATACATAGTCACGACCCTTACCGTGTCCCAGACCAGCCCTTATTTTACATTAAAGCTTTAATAGCTTAGCTTTCACATTACGGCAAGGCGAGCCACAGTGGACTTCAACCTCCTCCCTCCTGCTCTTTCCCAGCCACCCCACACTCCACTGCACAGGCTTTAAATCATCCCGCACGCCCTGCTCCTGTACCTGCCAACGTCGTCGCTGTCTGAACGCAGCCGGCAGCTGTTTATTTACAATTAGATCTGCCAGCTGGAAAGCAAACATTCTACGTTACCAAATCAATCAGTGCTGCCGGGAGGGGGAAACAAACAGGTACAGCGTGAGAAGTGGAGAGCAGGGACGCCGCATGAGGCCTCAGCTGCCCTCGCCCAATGCCATTCGCTGCTCTCGGCACACAGCATTAAATATCGCCATGGCATATGATCGGTCGTCTTCCGCTTGCCCCTTCAACTTCTAAGAAATACAACCTAAGGCCAGAGCTTTGGAAGCTAGCCTCCCACTGATGGCATAATTCCATCCCGAGGAAAGAGTCTCTGTAAGGGACAGAGTTTGCAGCCAAACCGGGGTTTGTCACATTTATTTTCTCTCTTATTCAAGTTGTGATTACAGGTGGACCACACATCTCAGAACTGGGACTTGAAAGCAGTATGCTAGGCGTGTGCTATCGAGAGACGTTTATATATGAACACTTAGGAGCTTAATCTCCTCTTTGGAATTGTCTGCATGTAGCAAGGTTATCGTGTAGCTCAGGTTAGCCTCAAACTCACAATCCTTTAACCTCAGCTTCCAGCAGTGAAACATCAACTTCTCCTCATAAACGGGCCATTTGGGATGAGTCATCTTCCAGTCCTTGTCTGGGTATTTCCTCTTGTTTATGACCTTGATTTGACTGTTAATGCACACAGCTCAGGTTCAAGTCTACCTGCCTGATTTGTCCCTCATAATTAGTAAGACTGTGGAAACAAACCTCCAACATGTGGCTTTGAACAAATTGCTAATGCTCAAATTTGGTTCTCACTACATAGACCTTGGACATCCTGGAACTCACTATGTAGATTAGGTTGGTTTCAAACTTAAAGAGATGGGTCTCTGCCTCCCAAGCCCCAGGGATAAAGGCATGTGCCACCACACCCTGCAGTGCTGACTTTTTTTTTAATGTTTATTTATTTATATGTGCACTGATCTTTTGCCTACATGTATGTCTGTGCAAGTTGCCAGATCCTCTAGAACTGGGTTACAGACAGTTGTGAGCTGCCATGTGGTGGCTGGGAATTAAACCCCTCAGGCCCTGCTGATTTTTTTTTTTTTTTTTTAAACTAAAGAAATTTCTTCAGTTTTCCACTCTGATTTTGGGGGAGGGGAGCGTTAGCAATTGACAAAGGCCATGATGGGATAGCTACAAAACCAGATGGTAACTAACATGAAATTACAACTTATGAAAAACTTTGCATCTTTAACCAGCAAAACTTCACGCCGATGCCCTCATCTCTACAGACATTCTCTGGACCTCACTGCTGCTTGACTCACGGGACATCCTGCCACTGCTCTGCTCTGGCCCTGGTGTTCATGAACTTGAACTTGTGTGTACAAGTTCCTGGCACAACCATTGCACTTGGTGTGTAAACACAGGAGCTTCTGGTAAAGTCGCTAATGCAATGTTTCTCCACCTGTGGGTCACGACCCCTTTAACAAACCTCTGATCTTTAAGTAGATATACATATATACAAATATATATATACATATATATATATATATATTTACGTTACAATTCATTACAGTAGCAAAATTGCAGTTATGAAGTACCAATGAAAATAAGTTTATGTATATTAAAGGGTCGCAGCATTAGGAAGGCTGAGAACCACTGCTCTAATGAGTTACGGGAGATGCTGAGCCCAACCTGCTGTGGAGCCCTCTGACCCTGACATGGTTAGAACTGGACACTCAGCAGAAACAATTAAATCTTGGACAGCTAAAGAAAGCAAGAAATGACAGCTGAAGGCTTTGGGAGGACAAATAAAACATACTAGCCAAGTGATAAGACAGTCCATTGGTGGTTGAGGAGCCCACAGCAGCAGCTTCTCTGTGCAGGTTGCGTGTTCAGCCACAAGCTCAAACTCCACCTCATTCACCTCCAACTGGACACGGGGTGTCGACCACCTCCATAATACCTGGATAATGTCACAGTCCAAAAACCTAAAAATTACGAAGTTCCCAGGAGGGCACAGGAGAGGATACAGCAGGAAAAGCCAGTGGATCTCAAACTGGGTGGAGATCCCCGCTTTGCATGTCACAGCTCTGATATTTACATTACTGTTCATAACACTAGCAAAATTACAGTTATGAAATAGCAATGAAATAACTTTATGGTTGGGGATCACCACACCGTGAGGACCTGTACTAAAGGCTCAGTATTAGGAAGGTTGAGAACATGTCACTTATGACATAAGAAATGCTAGCATGAGAGTTAAGCCTGGGTTGCCCCGTGGGTGAGCTTAGCTGAGGATCGCCTGAGGAATGGCAGCCAGAGCATGCGGCAACACCACAGGCAGGCGGTAATGAGCCATCGATAAAAACTGTCTGAATTGTCCCACAGTGGGAGGCTTCGCAGTGCAGAGCGGTCCTTGGCATCCCTCTTGTGGGACTGGGCCCAGAACACGGGGAATTTGGGAATGAAGACTTTTCCTTTAATAGTCCATGTGTGTTGTGCTCAGTGTGACTTCCGCAAAGGCACCGTGAACTAATGGTCATTCCTATAGCTTCTTTTTCTCCTGGAAGAATCTCTCTCTCTCTCTCTCTCTCTCTCTCTCTCTCTCTCTCTCTCTCTCTCTGTGTGTGTGTGTGTGTGTGTGTCTGTCTGTCTGTCTGTCTGTCTGTCTGTCTCCCTCTCTCCCTCTCTCTCTCTCTCCCTCTCTCTCTCTCTCTCTCTCTCTCTCTCTCTCTCTCTCTCTCTCTTAACCCCTGACATCCTCAGTCACATGATGTCATCATGGCATTAAAGCAACCTCACACTGCTAATTTCAATCGCTTGCCTGACACGACATGCATGAGTGGTTAAAAAGATCCTTGGGAAGGAAATAAAGCACCACATCAAAGAGAAGGGCAGGATAAGTAACCAAGATAAGGAAGGAAGGGAGCCAGGGTGGTGCTGGAGGAAAACAGACAGGTTCCTCAGACCACCAAAGCAGTGAGTCCAGTCCACCGGCCAGGTCTCATCACGTGACTCAGGATTCAGTTTGCTAGGTTGAGGCCTCTTCTTGAGAAGACTAGGGCCAGTTATCTGGTTGAGAAGCCTGTGGAAGCTGCATGGGGTCAGGGAGGCCCCCATCACTAGTAGCAGGAGGCAGTGTTGGGGACACCAGGCAGGTGTTAACCATGACAAGCCACCAGGTAACTATGGCAATGAGATGGAGCTCTGAGCAACTGTGGGCCGGGGACAGCTCTTAAAAGTCAGTCAAAGCCATGTATGGCAATGCATACCCACAACCCCAGAACTAGAAAGATAGATGCAGGAGGACCCCCAAATCCAAGGCTACTTGTCTCAAAAAAAAAAAGTACAAGTCGAGCCATTTATCCTTCATATCATGGGAACATCCTCCAGCGCCTACATTTTCACAATGTACATCAGTAGTGAACATCAGCTGTGCCCTGAAAGTGTGCCGCTCTCCACAATTCACACATTGAGACTCTGTCTTCAGTACAGAGAAAGGCCTGTGAGATTAGATTCTGGGGGCAATTCTATCTTGGAGAAGGTAAGTGGTCCTTGATATTAGCACATGGTCATTGAACAAAATGATGGGTTTTGTTGTAACATTTTATATATGTCGGACATGTGCTTTGCTCAGACACACACACACACACACACACACACACACACACACACACACACACCATGGTGGTTTGAATGATAAACAACCCAGTCCCATAGTTTGCAACATTTAAATATGCAGCTCCTAGTTGGTGGCCTGGTAGGGATTAGGAAGCTGTGTCACTGGGGCAGCCTTTGAAACTGTAGAGCCTTGCCTACTGCTGCTTTGCCCTCTCTGCTTTGTGTCTGTGGTTCAAAATGTGAGCTCCAGAAGCCTGCTGCTCCAGCCCCCATGTCTGTCACATCCCCCTGATGGTGACGGACCCGTATTCCTCTGAAACCAACCATATTATAGCAACAGGGAACTAGCTAAGACACGTGCACCCCCAAACCAAGGAAGCTTATTTGCCCATTCACTGGGCCTGGTCCCAGCAAGAAGATGGCAAAAGGCAGTATGCAATCAGAATCTAAGGCAGTGGTTCTCAGTCTTCCTAATGCTGTGACCCTTTAAATACAGCTCCTCATGTTGAGGTGACCCCCAACCATAGACTTATTTTTACTACTACTCCCATAGCAGTAATCTTGCCACTGATATCAATCACAATGTAAATATCTGTGTTTTCTGGTGGTCTTGGATTAGGAGACCCCTGTAAAAGGGTCACTTAGCTGCCCCCAAGAGTAGTGGTTGAGAGCCACTACTCTAAGGGCACACTTACGAGAGCACCCGTGTGCTGGTGGTCGCCTCACGGTTCTTAGCCTCCAGAATCAGCAGAGGTAAATCCATTGTCCATAAGGTAGCTCATTTAACACACGCTCTGACAGGAATCCAGACCCATTAACTCTCCATTCTTGTCCTCTATGACAGACAGAAGCACTCAGACTCATTAGGAGCCTAAGATAAAACCACAGGAAGCCTCAGAAGTGTGGGGCCAGAGAGGCAGCTTCCATTACATCCCTGCTCTGCCACGGCACGTTCTGCAACGGTGAGCATGTCCTGTCTCTAAGCTTCCCAGAATAACTCACATGGCTGAAGGACCCAGTCCCAGCCCATTCCAGTTCGTTCTAGTGCGAAGCTAAGTAACCAATTATGGGTAAGACCACTCTGGACCAGCGGAGAGAAGATGGCAGGTACCCAAAAATTCTTTGTGTTCATCTGGACACCTGAGTACTCCATCACTCATGATGGTGGGGAGGGTCAAAGCTGAGTTCAACGTCCCTCTGAGGGAATTATCACCAACCTCATACCAATTGCAAAAATGTGGCCTATAAAGGCGTGTGCATCATCGCGCACCCACAGCCTAGGACACCCTGAGGGCTGCCCCAGGATCTCTACAAGTGTGCATCTATTCAAACCCAACTTTCTTCCTAGTTTCCCAGAAGGAAAAGAGTCTGTCTCAGCACAGTTTCCATTTCTGCACTGTAAAATCTAGAAAAGGTAAAAGGCCTATAAACATAGTGGCTCAGAGTCCAGGCCGGAAACTAAGAGAATAAGGAAAGCTTGACCTGCAGCGGCTGCGAAGAGCTGGGACACAGCCCAGCCAGTAATATGAAGTCGAACTGGCAACCCATCACTCAATAGTCTAATTTTCAAAAACATTTTAGAGACCATTTCATCGTTGGTATCTAAAGCAATGGGCAAAATACACCCACCACCTAAGTGTGGGGCACGTTAGCCCAGATCCCATATGTCTAAAGCCTTGCAGCACTCGGACCCTGTCTTTTTGAGTCACCTCCTCTGGCTCATCCCTACTTCAACCCTATCTAGAATTTTCTGGCTTCCTCTGCACTCCCAAATTGCATCAGGTCTTATTCTATGTTCTTCCACTGAGCTGTAAGCCACACCCTAAATTTATATTTCTAACTTCCCCTTCAGTACCCCAAACATAATTCACATTGAAATGTCAAGTGTTAGATCAAGCTGTCATACTGTGTGATGGCAAATCTGGCTTTGGTTCTAATAACTGGAACAGAGAGAAAAGTCATCATGACTTCCTACCGAAGGTCGTTGGTTAGCGCGACACTTCTCGCTCATCATCCGTGATTCTGTGAAGGGAATTAGAGTGTAAAGAGATGAGAGAGTTCTGTGCAAGATGGTTTTGGGGAAATAGATTCCTCCTTAGCCTTACATAAGATTGCAAATAAGTTTGCTGGGAGAGAGAAAATTGTAACCTTGTCAACCGGATACACTGCTGCAAGCACTACTGCAGTAAAACACCATAACCACCAGGTGGCAGCATTGTAACACTAAAGGAACTCTGACCTTGAAATTGAGGTCTGTTTATGAAAAGTTTCCATCCAATGTCAAATCAACATCTCATCCCACACGATCTTTTTATGATTTTTAACATTGTCATTTTAATTTATTTCCAATGCTTTTTAAAGCCGTTCTCTCTGAAATTGGCCATTCCTGTTTAAAATGCTCAATGCCTGACATTATTCAGAGTACAAACTAAACAAGACTGAAATTGCCTAGAAGGTATGTTAATGAAGTAGCCCTGATTGTTGTAATATTATAGGCTCCCAGGGGTGCCAGTCATGTCACTTTTGTAATGGAAACTGTAGACAACAAGAATTGTAGTCTAGAATCCCAAAAGTACAATACAACAGCTCAAAAGAGCCTGGACAATAAGCAAATAAAAACTACCTTAAAATGCAAGAACTGGGCTGGGAGTGTATCTCAGTGACAGAGCCTTGTCTAGTGTGTGCACGACCGTGAGCTGACCCCTAGCACTGCAAGTAGTGCAGAACCGCACCTTGTCTATTGTTCCAGTTAGTGTCTCTTGGCAGCAGCACAGGTTTTTCCCATCATGCACTACAAAACTACTCCAACCACTACCTACTTCCTGTTCCGGAGCTATTCCCATTTCTCAGGGATTTCTTACGGCAGCAGCTCACCCTTTGGTAATAGTGTTTCTTGCCATATCTGTAGCTGTAACAAATTATACCTTGCTAATATATAAAGAACAGAAAGGGCAGAACTGTACCTCTTCACAGTTGTGGAGGGTAGGAAGGAAATCTAAGGTCAGGACAAGAGAGGTTTCTGTGTCCAGCAAAGGCTGCTGATGCTTCAGTGGCATCAGTGGCACCATCATCAGTGACACCAGTGGCATTTCCCTTTGCTGCATCCTCACACAGCATAACAGCAAACAACTCCTGCACTGTTGCTGTTTTGAAACAGAACCCAAGCATGCTAGACAAGTGCTCTGTCACTGGGTTATAATCCCATCCCAGCCTTACTGTTTTATAGCAAACAGGCACTAGACCCACTGATGACATATTGATTCTCATGTACTGGCTGGTTTTATATCAAATTGACCCAAGCATTAAAAAAAAAAAAAAAAAAAAAGAGTATGTGCTGGGGTTTTGGGGGGGGTTGTTTGTTTGTTTGTTTTGTTTTGTTTAAGTATTGTTATATACCAAAATGTTTTGGACATAGGCATACTGAAGCCCACTTAATTGCTCGTTTAAGACAATGGCCAAGCGCTCTCTCTCTCTCTCTCTCTCTCTCTCTCTCTCTCTCTCTCTCTCTTTCTCTCTCACCTCTCTCCCTCCTCTTCTCTCTTCCTCTGTCTTTTTCTGGGGTACCCCTCCCCCCTTTCCTTCTCTCCCTATGCTCATTTAATAAATGTCTTCATTTAAAAAAAAAAACTATAATGGCCAAGAAATGCAGGAAGTTTGGAACACCAGGGGCTTACCAGCCTGAATGAGCAATGGTAAAAGCAAAACATGGCAACTGCGCATGCCAGCAAAGAAAGTTTCCAAGTGAAGATCATATCTGGGAAGAGGAAACCCAATTCCACAGCGGAGTGACAAATAAGTCCCATCCTGAATCAAGACTGTGTCAGATACACAGATGAGGGGCGAGATTGCAGGTAACACCCGCCCAGCCTCTGCTTGAATGATTTTCACGAGGAAAACTCTTTATAGAAAGCAATGAAATGGGCCCAAGACCCTGGAATTTTCAAATTGTGGCTCCCATTTCTAGCCTGTGGGAGAGATGGTAAGACACCTAAGAGGCGTCTGGTCTTCAAATGTACATCCCTGCCCCAGTGCAGAGAAATCTCCCCTGTGTGTGGAAGAGATCAGCTCTTCAATAGATGAGGAAGATTAAACAGGCTCCCGCTTTTCTGCCAGACAGATTTATGTTAAGACTTAAACCTATTTCTTTGTAAGTCTCAATGCATTTAAGTGAGATTTTAAGTGTTAAATCTTAGAATAGATTCTGCGACTAGCAAGAATCAGTTGATTCTCTTTTTTCTTTCTTTATTTGTTTTTATTTGCTCTTTTCTTATACATTATATCCTGACTACAGTTTCCCCTCCCTCCATCCCGCCCAGGCTCACCCACCTCCCCTCTCCCCAAGATCCACTCCTCCGTTTCTCTTCAGAAAAGATCAAGGACGAGACACAACCTCCTATCAGAGCTGGGCAAGGCAACTCAGCTGGAAGAAAAGGGTCCCCAGAGCAGGCCAAAAAGTCAGAAGCATCCCAGCTCCCACTGAAGTCCCACATGAAGACCAAGCTGCACATGTGCAGAGGGCCTCGCAGCTCCACGCAGGCCCCCTGGTGGTCACTTCAGTCTCTCCAATGCCCTAATCTCAGCGGGCAGCCCTGTCTGCCTTTCCACAACCAACCACAGTCCTGTGGCGCAAGCACACACCCCTGTAAGAGCTCCATCTGGTCAGGTAACAAAGCAAGCCTTTCTCAACCAAAAACCCTTCTTTCCCACACCAGTTCACACTGATAGCAGTTTTGCTTTGATCAAATTCTGGCCCCACATGACTCATTGCTAGATTAGCAAAAATGTTATATCGGAACAAAAAAATGTGACCAAGTGTTTACCTTCATAATTGATTCTAATATTAGTGTGTCTCAAGTTCCTTGTTACAATACCAGTGAAACCTACTTGGTTTAAATACAGAAGAGTCTATTTAGGAAACCTTACCAGCTCTGTTCGTCTTCACTGGCCAGCAACGCCTACATACGAGCTCCTGACAAAAGTATCTAAATGCAGAAATAATCAAAAAGAGGAAAAGTGGCGTGGTTGTGCTTGTCCTCGCACAGCAGCAGGAAACAAACCTTCTGCTTTACCAAGCGTTTACCAGGCGTATGAAAGGAGCTTATTGCTGTTTGCTAAAAAAACAAAACAAAAACAAACAAACAAAAACCCTCTTACGTTCTAAGGCACTGGATGTTTTTCTGGACCTCACAACCACATAAGACTTAACCCTACTATCCTGCTTTGTACTCAGCCTGCTCGTTTGACATGCCTTTAAGAGAGCGATGTAACAGCCAACCTTACTTGCCTTGAGTTTCCCATGTAGTCAATTTTTACTCGCTGTACTATAATAGCTATAATATTAAGTTGTGTATCTTCCGTATCGCTGGCCCAGAGTAATGTATGTGTGTTCTAGTCGTCATTTGCTGAAGATAGCAAATATAGACGCTGAAGGTAAGCACCTCTTATAAGGTAAGCACCGCTGGAAACGTTGAACTCAACATTTGAATATTGCTTGACAAACAATGACACTGTAAAACCGTTTGCCATCTGGGTCAGGTGGGGTCTGTGAGTTAGTGCCTCGTAAGACTCTGTTTACCGTTTCTGCAAAGTGTCCCTCATCCCTTCCCCATTGTGATACACTCTGTGATGCTCCACAGACACAGAGCAAAGCCCTTTCTTAGGGACAGACAGACAGACATGAGGACAGTCTCACAAGGGAGTCTTCAGGAAGGCACAGATTTAGACGGATACAAGAAACAGACAGACAGACAGACAGGGGACAGAACCCACAAGGCAGCTTAAGTAGAGGAGCCCGCTGTGGCCTCCCTTTTGGTTAAATGACTCCAAGGGGAAATGCTTTGATTTCCTTCCTCAACGTGATACCTGCCAGTTATTGCATTTAATCCACACTAGCTTATCCCTCCCCTGGAAGACCTCAGACACTTGTGATTTGCAAGATTTATTCTGTTGATATTCTCGCTCCTAACCTAACCCTCTCAGGTTTGCAGGTGCAATGTTGTGTTGTGGAAATCAGCCAGAGCGACAACGTTCGCGTTGATTTAAAAATCCTCTCACAGATAACAGTCCCTATTGTAAAGAGGCTTTCTGAGCCCTGGGCGTCTCATTCATCATCTTTAGCTTCTGCTGAGGGAAAAAAAAGGCTAGCTGTTCACCTCTCTCTAAAGATCAAATCCACTGTGTTCAAGACAAATTGCTTCCTTCTTAGGGGGTTAAAAAAATTATTTACTTCTAAGTCCTAATGAAGATATATGGCTTCAAAGAGCAGTGAAAAGCAGTCTCCGTACAGCTTTTGAGTGAGCCCGGGGAAAGGTCAGAGAGGTCGTAGCATAAGAGGTTTCTGCTGCCTCAAATCATCCCTTAGCCGCGCCACAAGCTTTGCAGGCTGTGCTAGGCAGCGGCTCTGGTGGGTGGCAGCAGGGTCACCCGTGGCAAGCCACTGGTATCTCTAACAACTGAACAATCAGACTGCTCCACTTACAGAAGGGGAATTCTACACTCTTCAAATACCTCGTATTCAGAGGCAAAATGGCAGCAGGACGGCTTTTGACAACAGACGCCGCCATCCCCCTTTGCTCATGCCCTTGGAAGGTGAGAGGCTAACGTGTTCCACTAGACAGGCAGCAACTCGGGGACATCAAGGCCCAGAAGAACTCAAACCGCTCCATCAAGTCTAAGTGAAGACAGCACTTTGAAGGGCAGTGTTTAGCTCTGTCTTTTCTTCCCTGAACCTCAGAGTGGTGTACGACTCGGTCAGAGGTCTGCGGTGCATCTTGATGGAAGAGGGGCAAGGAAATGAAGCGCAGGCACTTGGGCACGTTCCCTCAGCATGACAATGCTGGCGAAGAAGAAGTTTCCTCCTTCTGATGGCTTCATTGCAGTTGGCCCCAGATAAGAACTGGGGAGGTCTGACGGCCCTCAAAGAAAGAATAAGCAAGCTACCAAGATGAGACTTGATAGCTTATGACCATATAGTGGGGGATGAGGTCCCCCTCGGTCTTAGACCTAGGGGAGGGGAATAAAGTGAAAGCGGGAGGGAGGGAGGAACTGGAGGATACAAGTGATAGAATAACAATTGAGTTGTAATCTGAATAAATTAATTAAATAAAATATGTTGCAGGAAAAAAATAAAGAACTGATCGCAGGGAACACAGATTTCGCTAGCAAACCCGTTTGAGTATGCAGCCCGCAGAGCTCAGCAGTGTCCTCGCGGACTCTTTATTGTCATCCGATACACCAGCCCTCACTCGCCTGACTCCGGAAAGCATAAACTCAAGGCCAGGCTTTCTGAGCCTGCTCTGTAGAGTGAGACAAGCTAGCGAAAACCCACACTCCCGTCCTGACTTAACCCAGAAAGCTAAACCTATCTGCTTATGGGGCTCGTGGTTTGTAATGCATGTGGCACCCCCACAAATTCTATACTTGTGTTTTGTTTTAAGATGAGATGATGATTGATAGAGCCAACAAATCAAGCAGATACATAGCATCTGGGGTCTGGATGGAGTAGAGAGTGAACTCAAGTTATCATGGCCGCTAAGAGCTGGCCCCCCTCTGGTACCTAAGGAAAACTCTAGATGGACATAGCAACCCAACATGGTTCCATCTTTTGAACTGCATTCTCTTGTAACAGTTACAGATGACATAAGACTTCTTGTCATAAATACATTTATCCTCTGGTCAGTTGACCAGGTGACTCTACCGTTTCCTCTAGCCCTAAGGCCAGCCATCCTATGAGGTTCTGTTCTGAAGTAGTGAAACCAGTTTCCTCCCATACGATTGGGTGGAGACCATGTCAGCCCAGATCATCACTTTAGTCTCCCATTTGTGGCTAGGTTGGGTTCCTGCTAGTACATGCTTTTCTAAAGAAAGGCGTGTCTTTAAGTGTGTATCCTTTTTAGGAACAACTTGAGGTGACACTGTTCATACCCTTCCTTGGATTCCTTCAGTAGGTGGTACAGGAATCGTAGCTGAAGTGTCCTCAAGACATCGCTCAGGCCACCTCTGACTTGAGGAAGCAGCAAGCAGGCTCCACTAAGGGTCAGTTCAAAAGCACTCGGACGAACTTGAAGTCATCCCCATCCCTTCTTCTCCAATTGCCTAACCCCATCTCTGCATTCCATGCTCACATCTCATGCTCACCTTTGGCTCCTGCCAAATCTCTTTACGGCTCCGTGCTTTTGCGTGTTCCTCTCCCTAGACCTGAGATCCCAGACTCTCCACTGGGTTTTCCTAAAGGCCCCAACTTGAAAACAGTTTTCAATGATCCTATATGAAGTTTTCTTATGGAATACCTCAGAACACATATACACACCCCAATCACCTAGAGTCTGTGCACATGAAAAATACTATCAATGTTATCACGCACTGTGTATTCTTTACTTCTGCGTGGTCATGGGAATCATTCATATTTTTGTTTGGTTGTTTTTCAGAGCCGGTGCTCAAACCCAGGGGTTCATACACACTCAGAAAATGTTCTGTCGCTCATCTCTACCGCATATACACCTTAAAGCCTGCTTTTGTAAGCTTTGAGCCAACTATATGCATGCTATTAAAATCCAGGATGAATTCTCTATTCAAAGAAGTTGCTCCTCTGAG
Organism: Acomys russatus; assembly: GCF_903995435.1. Classification (NCBI taxonomy): domain Eukaryota; kingdom Metazoa; phylum Chordata; class Mammalia; order Rodentia; family Muridae; genus Acomys; species Acomys russatus. The sequence continues at coordinate 43,326,888 of NC_067156.1, forward strand.
TTTGGCTCAGTGTGTTGGCTCCTGTAGCAGGTCCCTCACCTGAGCTCTGTGTAACGCACGATCCACGAAGTTGCTGACCTAACTTCCTAAAACATGGGGACACATGCCACTCCTCTTTCCTAATCGTTCTGCTGTTTCTTCAGGCTTAGGAACCAAAGCCCAGCTTTGGCCTAGGTCACTCCTCCTGAGCCAGCCATCCCATCACTCAACGCTAAACACCCCGGACTTCTCAGCGTCTGTACACGCTCCACAGAACAGGAAGCCCCTTTCTTGGTGGTGCAAGTTGTTTTCTTTCTGGTGCCGGTTGCCACTAATGTGTTAAATGCCTGACCCCTGGATGTAGCTGTAAAAGTGACCAAAACCCAAGAAAACCAAAAACCACCACTGCAAAGAGAAAAGTAGGTCTGAAATATTACAAGTATTTTTTTTTCTTATCTTTAACAAACACTGGAGGCGCCCAGTCTCAGTCCTCCCATGAAGGCCAATGAGGAAAATCTTTTGTCTATCAGTGTCCTACTTTGTAACCAACTAAAGCAAACAGAGAAGAACACGAACAGAAAGTACAGCTCTCTGTCAATTTTTAAAGGCTCCACCCCAAGTACTCAGCGCTTGGATCATAACCAGCACTTCCCCACTTGCCAGCACCCCCTCCTCTCTTCGCCCCTCTGCAGCTCTAATTGCAGGTCAGCTGCACCCCGCCCCCTGCCCCTGTTTCCCAGCTCTCCTGAATTGAGCAGATGTTCTTTGTCTCCTTCTCCCCACGCATGGTTTGTGAGCTCCATGTCTGGTTGTGCACCCGGCAGTAATTGTGCTTTATGGTGACTGCCTTTCAACTTCAGAAGGGTCTAAGCAAAGAGTTCTGTGGAGATCCTTTGACATACCTGGACCCCAGCGTTAAAATATCAAAGCCTCCATCAAAACGCATGAAATGGTGACTTCCGAGTTAAGCAGCTATTTCAGGAGCCAGGGAGGCAGATAAGCAGAGCTCTTTAGTGGTGCTAATTAGCTCACCTTGATCATGCCACAGCGTTTGCACAAATGGGAACATTACATCGCCATTTCCTGCGTGCCATAGTTCATTTTTATCATCAAGTTACCTATACTTAAGAGTCACTGGGGAAATTGAAGGATCCAGAGGACCTTAGAAACCTACAAGAAGAACGTCGTAATGGGTGGATCAGGGCCAGGGTGTCTGCTCAAACTATTGCACTAGCCAAGGACAATACAAGTAGTAAACACTGAACCCCTACTCTGATCTAGCCAATGGACAGGACATTCTCCACAGTTGGGTGGAAAGCAGGGACTAACTCTGACATGAACTCTGGTGCCCCATATTTGACGACCTCCTCTTGGTGGAGAGCCCTGGTGGCACTCAAAGAAAGAATAGGCAGGCTACCAAGATGAGACTTGATAGCCTGTGACCATGAAGTGGGGGAGGAGATCCCCCTCCATCATGGACCTAGGAGAGGGGAATAGAGTAGGGGTGGGAGGGAGGGAGGAACAGGAGGATACGAGTGATGGGAGAACAATTGAGTTGTAATCGGAATAAGTTAACTAATAAAAAATAATAAACATATAATTTAAAAAAAAAAAAGAGAGAGAGTCACTGGGAGACACACCTCTGTGTATCTCTGCGGCTGAGCCTAAAGAGAGTTAACGGAGGAGGGAAGATACACCCTGAGTACGAGAGGCACCATCCCATAGGCTAGGCACGTGTACCTAAATAAAAAGGAAAACGTGAAAGCAAGCTGAGTCCAGCCGCTGTCTCTCTGCTTCCTCACCTGCACCAAAAATCCAGCTTTACACACAAAGAGCCGAAATAAACTTGGAAGTGCTTCCATTGGGCATTTTACTATAGCAACAGGGAAGGCAACTGTATTTATGAAAAATTAAAATTAAGAGGGAAAGAGAGATGGCTCAGGGGTTAAGAGCACTTGTTGCTCTTGTAAGGGACCTGGGTTCTGGCCCCAGCGTCCACCAGAAAAGACCGTTCCGACACAGGTGCAGAGCAATAGAAAAGTCTTTATTAGCTAGCTGGTGACTACGCTGGGTGTTTGGGACTCGGATGCAGTCCTGAGCCCTTCTTAGGGTGAGCTTTTTTTTTTTTTTTTTTTTTTTTAAGGATTTATTATTTATTTATTATCTTGTAAACAGTGATCTGCCTGCATGTACACCTGCAGGCCAGAAGAGGGCACCAGATCATATTATAGATGGTTGTGAGCCACTATGTGGTTGCTGGGAATTGAACTCAGGACCTCTGGAGGAGCAGTCAGTGTCCTTAACCTCTGAGCCTTCTCTCCAGCCCCTCAGGGTGAGCTTTTAACCACAACAAAACACATCCTGGGTTGACATACCTCAGTTAGCAAGAACAGTTAGCCAGAAACTGAAATACAGTGCCAAACACTACCTCTGGGTTTGTCTCTATTTGTCACTTGCCTATATTTGTCCACTGAGGCTTTGAGAACTCCTGTTCCCAAGGACCTACGCCTACTGAGACGGTCCATGACACTACAGAAATTAAACTGCAAGGCTGAGACATTTAGGAACTTTCCCAGAATGGTGGACTTTGGTGGACTGTGCCTTTGTGTTCATTTTGGCTGGTGTGCTGGGTTCCAAGGCCTGAATGATATTTCCATCATGGCGACAGTTGTGCCAAGGTCTGGGGAACTGTATTAGCCAGGATTCTCTAGAGTAACAGAACTTACAGAATGAACCTACCTATAAACGGGATGTACTAGGATGCGTTACAAGCCGTAAAGCAGCTAATTCCACAATGGCCGACTGTGAACGGAAAGTCCAAGAATCCAGGAGTTGCTGAGTCCACAAGGCTAGATGTCTCAGCTGATTCTCAGTAGATGCTGGAATCCCAAAGTAGGCTCTAATGCCAGCGAAGGAAGGGATGTGCTACCAAGGTGCAGGCAAGCAGACGAAGGTCAAAAGCTGCCTTCTTCTGTGAACCTATATGGCCCAGATTGAAAGGGTCTTCCTGCATCAAGATCTGGATCAAAGGTGTGTGTCTTCCTACCTCAGAGGTCCAGACTAGAAGTGGATCCAACCACTTCCAACCAAGAAAAAAAAATTCTTACAGGTGGGCCTTCTGTTTCTGGATCATCGTTCATTCCAGATGTAGTCAAACTGGCAACCAAGAATCGCCACCACAGGGCCTGTTTCAATAGTGTCTGACGAATGTCTATAACTTCAACTCCGAAGTATCCAGTGCCTTTTTCTGGATACAAAAAGTACATGTAGGCAAAATACTCAAAACAAATCTAAATAAATACATAAATAGGTGCTAGGCAGATGGGTCAGTCAATAAAGCATCCACAAGTTCAGATCCCCAGAACCCATGTAAAATCAGGTCACAGTGGCACACATTTGTGACCCCAGATTGGGAGCACAGAAACAAGTATCTCTCTGGAGCTCAACTGGCCAGCCAGTCCTACAAAATTAGTGGACACGGGGTTCAGTGACAGACTCTGAATCAAAATGAACTGGAGAACAGTAGAGGCCGATGCCTAGTGTCACCTCTAGCCTTCACACACATGCATACACACCCACATTTATGTGCACATGTAAGCACATACACACAAACACCACAGACACACACACACACACACACACACACAGGAACTTTAGCCTCACAAAACAAGTCTTTTGAAGTACAATTCAATCGCTTTTACAGGTGTGGATTTCAGAGGATCTAGAAGGTAGTCAGAAAAACCTAAGCTCTCCCCTCCGCTCTTCTACTTACAGATCAACAAAATCTATTTACAACCTCAAGGGCTCTAGCTTAAAAATATCTGAAGGAAACACGAGTGGAGGTTGGAGAATGTTCACTAGACAAGACAAGCATCATCAGCGCGCGAGTTGTGAATCTCGTCAAGAGTTGTGTCATTGGGCATTGAGATAAACTGTAGTGGCTATTAAGGCGGTCCCTCCCCCAGTGGCCAAGATCTACGTTGGCCACAAAGGTAGCCACGTAGCAGCTGTGACCAATGGATGAGTTCAAGGTGGCTGTGTTTGGCTTCTAAGCTCAGATTTCAAGATGCTGTACACCTGTGCTTGCTCCTGGGCTTGGTACTGGAGGAAGCTCCAAGGGTAAAAACTCCCTGATGCCCAGCGAAGAACAGAAGCAGAGCTACCTCAGGGAGCATAGCCCGACCATAGCAACAACAATCAGTAGTTTAAGCCACTAGTCCTGATGGATGCATGTAACACAAGGAAGAAAAAAATGGGCCCTGAGCCTGTTTCACTAACTACAAAAACTAAGAAAAATGTTCTGGATAGATGGGGGGAGGAGGCCTTTGAAGCATCCAATTTTAAACATTGATGGTGCTAATCTGAGTCATCTGACCCTGTTTATTCTCATCTGGACATCTGTCGTTGATTCCTGTCTCCTCTCTCTCTCTGTCTCTCTCTCTCTCTGTCTCTCTCTCTGTCTCTCTCTCTCTGTCTCTCTCTCTCTCTGTCTCTCTCTCTCTCTCTCTGTCTCTCTCTCTCTCTCTCTCTCTCTCTTGTTCTTCCTGTCTCCTCCTCTCTCTCATCTCTCCTCTCTCTCTCCGCCTCTCTCCTCTCTCTCTCTCTCTCTCTCTCTCTCTCTCTCTCTCTCTCTCTCTCTCTCTCTCTCTCTCGTTCTTCCTCTCTCTCTCTCCTCTCTCTCTCTCTCTCTCTCTCTCTCTCTCTCTCTCTCTCTCTCTGTCCCTCTCTCTCTGTTCCCATTTATTTATCTTGCCCATGTAACCTCTGTGTTCAAAGTAAACAGAATCCCAATTAAAATTCTCCAGGCTGCTAATGTTTCCATCAAGCACAGTTCCATCTGCAAGATGAAGTCTCATGCTGCCTCGGCCTCTGCACTGCTTTTCCGTGAGGCCCTGGGCACTGCATGAGGCAAGGGACCATCTACCCATTGACCCAATGCTCCCAGTGCCAAAGGCTCACCCTAGAACTCCTTTGTGTTTCTAACATGAGCTTTGGCCTAGAAAGCTCCTGGCATCATACAAAGTGCCTACACCTAACCCTGGGTAGACATCTGGCCAGAACTGTCCAGGACAGCCACACTGAAAGCAGAGACCATGTCTGGTTTTTGTGAGCCGGCGATGCCAGCTGTTTCCCATCTAGTTTTACACCTGAAGACTCTTCTCCTTAGAAGACTTCATAAAAAGTCTGGGGAAGTTCCCAAGTATCTTTGGGTTCCTGAAGGTTACACATACCCTCAAAACTCCTTGAACTATCAGAAACCTTTGTTATCATCGTCCTAGCTAAGCTTGCCTGTGGTCTGGTTGTTTTTTCCAAGACAAGTTTTCCACAGAAACACCTCCCTGGAGCCATCTGAAATGACTGTCTTGTAAAACAACCAACCAAGGCTTCTTCAAAGCCCAAAAAATTGAAACTGACATGACTGGAGCCAATTGACAAAGCCCAAACCATGGAAATTGACATGATTGGAGCCCATTGGCATCACCAACCTCTTGATCTGCTGAGCTCACAGCGGAAGCAGTGTTTCTGCCAGGTTCTCACTAAAGAAGGGTCCTGGACCCACTCAGGAAGAACCATCAGAAAACTGAATTGAGGCTCCATACAAACTATCTAGCATGATTCAAAAAAGCAATTATTTACTGAGAGATAATATAATGAGTTCAAAATTATTACAGATTGGAGATAGAGACTACACACTCTAATTTTTACATTAAATTTTTTACCACCTGGTAGGACTACAAATCTGACACATTCATGGGACAGTAGAGGCACTTAATAAAGTCTATAAATTATGTAATAACGTTATTGTATCACAGTTGATTTTTAAATTCTAAATCAATTTTCTATGAATAAGTGAAGCATTATCACTTGAGGAATCTGGATGAAAAATAAGAATTCTGTTTTTTCTAAGTCCAAATGACTTAAGTCTTTAAAAGGGAAGTTAAGATGGATGTGACAGTACACATCTTTAATCCCAGCACTCACCACTCGGGAGGCAGAGACAAGTGTATCTCTGTGAGTTCGAGGCCAGCCTTGTCTACAAAACAGAGTTCTAGGACAGCCAGAGCTGTTACACAGAGAAACTTTGTCTTGAAAAAAAAAAAACAAAAAACAAGTTAAGAATAAAGAGGTAGGATCAGTGGGATGGAAGATGAACAATTGAAAGAGGACCCAACGGTTTGCTGAGTCCACCAAGTCACAGGACAGGCCCGCGGCTGCGCACATAGCCCTATTAATGCTAGAGCCTTTGTTTTGATTGTGTCAAAAATATAGAAGTACTGTTGATCACAATTCCCTTTGGTTTTGCAATATAAAGTGCCCTGTTTAATATGCTTTATGAAGGTGCAAGGGGAAATCAGACAAACAGAACCAACTTCCCGCGAGAGCCTCGGATTTTGCAATCAGTTATGGCAGAAGCACCTAGAATACGTGTCTTAAAAATGGCAATGCCCAGCTCACACACCAAACCTATAGAACAAGAATCCCCAGGCTCAGCTGTTAAGAGCACCCAGGTTCAATTCCCAGCACCCACATGGCAGCTCACAACTGTCTGTAATTCCAGGATCTGAGCACCTCACACAGACATACATAGAGGCAAAACACAAATACACATAAAATAAAAATAGATAAATCTAAAAAGAAGAAGAAGGATCTACACAAAAACTGTGTTTGTATAAGCTCCTTGCTCAACGCCAAAACGTGCTGAGAAATTTGAGAGATTACTTTTAAAGAAGTGACTGGTCTAGAAATCAGGAATCGTTAGCCACTAGATGGCGCCAGGACTTCAAAGATGGAAACTTCTTGGTACTTTAATAACATTACCCCTTCCCAGCTCCCCAACTTTTAGAAATATTTCACTCAGCTTCAACTGAGCAGTATCCCCTTGTATTTAATCTTGGTTGGGATGCACAGGTGTTTCCCAAGAGGGTCTCAAGGAAGAGGCCGATTCAGCCCTTTCCTTCCCTGCATTTACCATGTGTGGAGGAGGAGAGCAAGTGGTGGACCTTCCTAGTCATGAGCAACAGGGTGAGCATTCCGCAATGTCCGGATTTAATCATGAGTACCTTCTATTTCTGCTTTCCCCCAAGATCCCCACTTCTGCCATGTACAATGAGAGCCAAATGTTTTTTTTTTTTTCTTTCCTAAGTTCAATTGTCTCTGAGCAAATGCATTTGACAAGCTGTCTTAGCTAAGTTAGCTCTTCCTTTTTTTTTTTTTTTTCATGTTAAAATTTTGCTCAGAAAATAATCTCATCCAAAATGTTCCTGAGTCTGTGTGCTTGAAATCAATTTGAGGACATTGTGTTTGTCTTTATCTGTTTTTATTTTCAAAATGCCCATTAATCAGGAAGGACTAGAAAGCAAAGTGATACCAATCAAACAAACACACCCTGTTTCTTTCGTTGACTATTAGTTTGTTTGGGCTGTTATAATAAAATATCAGCACATAGCGAATCTATAAAGAACAGGATTGTTTTCTTACTCTCCCTGGAGCTGCCAGCCTTCCTCATCCAGTCAGGATTTTCTTCACAATAAAATGGGAGTTTAAACAGACTAAGTCTTCCATGGAGTCTTTTATATTTTACCAAGTGAGAAGCTGTTGTTCTCCAGCTGCCCCTGAGGGCTCCCGTCCTGCAAGCATCACGTTGGCAACCAACACATCCATCCAGACCATCGCCATTTCAGAAATATCTACCCAGCCAGGTACTATACTACAAATACACATTGAATTAGGGATATGCATTGGAATAAAACAAATTAAAAGAACCAAAGCAGTCAAGGACAGAAAATAGTGTCTTAAAAAATAAATAAACTTGGCCGTGGTAGTTTCTGCATAAGGTCAAAGCGTTCTTCACAGTGTGCTCAGGAAAGGCATCTGAGGAGGTGACATATAAGGAGAGATGGCAGGAAAAGGTGGAGGTGAAGTTATCTAAGCAGAGGGCAGAGCAGGTACACAGTCTAGGGATGAGGATGGTATGTTGCTGATCAGAAAGAAAACCAACAGGAACAGGCGCGAGCCAAGTAAGGTTGCAGATGAAGGCAGCAATCTCATCAGGGCCATAGAATGTTTCCACTTTATTTTTTAGTGATGTGTACAACCATCAGACAACTTTAAGGAAAATATAAAAATTTTTAAAAGCTTGGTGTATGCACTGTAGCTCAGTGTTGAGGCCCTGTCCTGAGTTTAATACTTGGCATGGGGGGGGGGGGCGTGTTAAGATCACCTGGTATAGAGAAGATTCTCATAAGGGCAAACACACCTGGCATACTAGCATCGAACGTCAAGGCAGTGATGTTTAGAGGCAGGTTCTGAAGGCACAGCTGCTAATAGCTGGGAATGAGCTGTGTGAGGAAGGTGCAATGAGAGACTTATGTGTTGTCTAGATTACTCTGTCATCTCCCAAGTGGATGAGAAAACACTGTGACGAGAAAGATAAAAACCAAAGTTTCCAAGGACATTTAAAAATCTGTTATGAATTTAAATTTTTGCTCTGGTCACATGACATCTGAGATGTTTTATTTACTGGGGGTGGGTCTCGGGACTGCGAGGATTAGGGCATCACTAGGATATATGGCATTTGGTCCTAGGGCTGGTAATGTGGCCTTATGGATTTGTAGAGCAAGCCCGCTGGGCATGGTGGCACAAACCTTTAATCCCAACACTCAGAAGGCAAAGGCAAGCAGATCCCATCCCAGTGAGTTCAAGGCCAGCCAAGTCCACATAGCAAGTTCCAGGATAGCCAGGACTACATAAAAAAAACCCTTATTTCAAAAGCCAAAAAGCAAAGCAAGAGACTAAAACTGAACCCAGAGAGTCTGTGTCTTTTGTTGCTCTCTTCATAAAGCTAAACTGGCTATGGGGAGCCATAACTATTATAGTCGGTATCATCAAAGTAAAATAGTACTATTAAGGAGAAAGATATAAAATACCTGGGTGGCTCCTGACAGAATAGGCAATCAACAAAATACGATGCCTCCATTTCCTCTTTTGGCAAAGTAGACATCTTTAGAGCCAAAGAAAGCTTTAACTGGCAATGTCTGCATGTCTCAAATGGGATTCTTCCAAAAGACATTAATAGGTTTCCATGACCCCAATTGGCTCAGCCTGAGCTAATACAGGTGCCTGAACTTATTGCATGTGACCTTCATGGAGGTCTCTCAAGAGAACGGAAACTTTACACAGCATTTCCCAACTTTTATACGAGCTACAGGAATTATCCACAGATCGGGGAAAACCCGATTCATCCCCAAGCCCATGGGTTACATGTGAGAAAACTGGGAACAACATAGACAGAGTGGCCTGAGCCACATCCCATAGAAGTGAAGTGTTCTGATAGCAGCACTTCACCCTGGACAATATCCTCATTATAATGCGGCTTATTGTTTCAAATTTATCCCCGAATTCCTCCATCCTCTTTCTCCAAGGAGCCCGTTCCTGCTTTCCTACAAGCTGAGCTGGTGGTGACCTATCTAGACAGGATTTCTATCAGATTAGTTATCTAACCTGATGCCTAGAGACCACCTTCAAGTTCCCTTATGTGTCCGGAACCGCACTGTGGGCTTAGTCATTCCTGAGGAATGACTGTTTCATATTCGTGATGTTGAGTGGGAAGCAGATTCTCTCTCTCTCTCTCTCTCTCTCTCTCTCTCTCTCTCTCTCTCTCTCTCTCTCTCTCTCTCTCTCTGATTACAACTTGAATAATGGACTGCTATTACATTTATGACCTCACCTCCCATCGCATGTGTGACTTTGGATTTTGTGTATCACATGAAGTCTGAACTTTCGTTTCTGCAGCTGATAAGAAAAGTAGTAAAATGGGAGTTAATATTTACTAAAAGTTTGGGCCCATAACTGCAGGTTTCCTATCAGCAGAAAGTGGCTTCACTGGTGATCAAAGGGACCTTGGACTGCCTCTCTTAAACACAATCAATTCTTGCTTTTCTTCTGGGTCTCTCCTTATCTGCAAAGCCGAGCCATGCAGAGAAGGAATAGAGCTTGGCCAGTTTCCTTTCCTCATCGTCATTTCTCAGAAAAGAAAACTAAGCTGCAAGGTTACTAAGACCTCAGAAGATCTGAGGGCACTTACGTGTCAGGCATGAGGCAGAAGCCGGAGCTGTGTGGCTGTCACACTAATGGTGTGCTACCCTTTTAGTGCAGAAGAGCTGGGTCCCAGAGAATAGCACTTTTGGAAACAGATCTGAGAAGAGAGACAGATGCTGGGCCCTGTCCTGAGCTTTGCTGAGAAACTGCAAGTGGAGTGCAGGAACAGATAGGTGGTGGGGATATGGTCCCAGCATATTGGGGACGTGAGAGCAAGAGTTCTGATCTACCATGTCTGATGTGGAGACCAAACTAGATGCCCTAATTCTAAGGTCACCTTTCCCTCTTAATACATTGGCTCTGCAACACATCTGTCTGTCATTTCACAAAGACTCTTGGGTACCCTTGATTACACCTGATGCAGATTTCACTTCATTTGCTTCAAACACCTGACACTTAAAATGGGATTGTCCCTGGGAGAAGCTATTACCAGTTTAACCCATTCATAGTATGAGTGACAGTCAGAAGCAGCTCTCCTTTACTGTCTAACACACCATCTTAAAACATACAAGTGATGGGATAACAATTTAATTGTAATCTGAATAAATTAATAAAATTAAAATTAAAAAAATAAGTTAATAAAAAATAAAATATATCTATCAACGAAAATAAAATAAAACATAAGTGTTGAAGATAATTTTTTTTTTCCCATGAGCCTACAGGTTGGCAGAAGTATCACGAATTCAGATCACTTAGATTTGGGCCAGGCTCAGCCATGTGACTGTAATGATATGGCCCAGGAGACAGGAGCTGGGCGGGCTAGCACAGCTGGAAAGACCCACATCCACTCAGGTGGTCTCTCAGGGAGGAGGCCTCTAATTCAGGCATGTTGCCTGAGAACCACAGGAAGCAAGGAGCGCTCAGACTTCTTGGGGCCTAGGCTTCCAACCGTCAAAACTTCACTTCTGCCATATTCTACTCGCCAGAACAAATCACCTGCCCAAGTAAAAGCAGGCAGAAGCTACAAGGGGTCCTGTATGGGAACATAGAGGGTTATTAATTTAAATCAGCAGTTCTCAGCCTGTGGGTCTCGACCCCTTTGGGACTGAACGACCCTTTCACAGAGATCACCTGTGAAAGCTATGGGAAAATGACAATATTTATGTTACAGTAGCAAAATTACAGTTATAAAATAGCAATAAAAATTATTGTTTGGCTGGGGGCCACCAACACATGAGGAACTGAATTAAAAGGCCACAGCATTAGGAAGACTTTAAACCACTGCTTTGAGTAGAGCCATTGTGGCCACATTCTCTAATTGTCATGATAGTCTGCCTAACCTCGGGCCCAAGGCAAGGCAGCCAGCAGACCATGGATGGCATCCATTCATCCCTTTAGCCAAAATGAACCTCTTCCTCCTGTAAGTGGTTTTCTCAGGTGTCACAGTGATGGAAAGCTGACTAACATGAGCATTAGTGTCTCTAATCTTCCCCAGAATCTGAGACAAGTTTTTAATCAAAGGGGAGGACAGAGGGCGGAGATAAGAGGATAAAAGTCATTTATGGCCCCAATAGGCTTTTTCATGGGAACTTCTGGTTCCATTTCTCCTTAAACTCAGACACGCTGTGCTCTTCTGTTTGACATTGTTATCGCAGTACTTCCTGTACAAAGGCACCATCTTCCCATGGACCCTGGGTTCTGCAGTGATCAAATAAAATAAGTTCCAATCATCTGAGTTCAACAACTGAAATTTTGTTTGACACAAAGGGGGGGAAATGCTATTAGGACCTCTACTTATTCTAATTAACAAGCAGTTTCAGTGTCAGCCTTGCTGGCATGATGGAGCCACTTAGAAACAGAAACTAGAACAGAGCAGCTCTACTAACCCCCTCCCCCCATGGCAGGTTTCCTTTTGTTAGTCAGCGAGGGACAACCATGATGACACTACACTGAACATGGTCGGCAGAAGCCATGTTCTGTTCTGATTACAGGAAGTCTAGTTTAAACATGGGTGATACAGTGAGCATCCAGTTTATATTGGCGATGTTTGGATTCTATAGTGTACAGTCCTGAACTTAAATAAGCAGGATAATTTGAGAATTCTGGTGGAAACGTTCGGGTTGCATACACTCACATTAGGAATGGTGTAGGTCCTAGTGAGGTAACCCTCTCTTGTCCCTCCCCCCGTCTCGCATTCGTAGCCTCTGTCTCCTCAAATAGCCACGCCCCCTACGAACAGGTTTGTGTTGCGTGTGCTCACATGCTTTTAAGTACAGTTTCCTCGTGTGAGAAAAACAACCGTGATAATTGTCTTTCCAGTCTTTCTCATTTCACTTCATGTGACCTCAGGTTCCGTCCATTTTCATGAAAATGATATCATTTCATTCTTTAAAGCTAGATAAAGGATTTTCTTTACTCGTCATCTCATGGGCTTCTAGGATGGTTCCACATCTTGGCTCCTATAAGTAATGCTACAACAAACATAAATGTGCAAGACCCCTGTGGTCCATGCTCAGGAAGGGCTTACCTGGATCATGTGGGGGCTCTACTTTTAGTTTTGAGGAATCTCCATCGCAGCTCTCCACAGGGGCTGCACAAATTTCCTGTGGTCACTTTTAGAGCCACAGATGGACGTTTTTAACTGTGCCTGAACCCGCCTTTCTGAGCAGTGTCTGAAAGAGAAACCAGACACTTAGCTAACAGGGCTGCCATTGGCCAGGTGGAGCATGAACTCAAAGTTCCTTCCTGGTACTCTCCAGAATGTCTCAGAGATCAGCTGGCTCACAAAAAAAATGAAGGGACAGCAGGTCCTGTCGCGAAAGAGGAGCATCCAGCAAATACTGCAAACTGTACTCAAGAGTTTGCTCCCAGGGAGGGACGTGAAAGCAGAGGAACTGGACGTGAAATTGTAAGTGACTGGTCTCAGACCTGGGAAAACAAACAGTAGAGCATGGTGTGCAGTGGTTTGCTACATGAAAGATCTTATTCTTGCATGGAGAATGTCTTGGCTGCTCATTGAGGGACCTTTCTTGTTTCTCTTTAGAGCCTTGAGCAAAAGTGAGCATGGCTCTACAGACTTGAATGCGCTCAGGGACTTCTGAACAAGAGCATTTAGCTTATATACTCATTGCATAGACTTCTTAGGCGAGTTTCTCGTGTCCTTCAAGTTGAAGATAAAGGTTGTGGCTGCAGCTTAAGGCTCAGTGTGCTCAGGAGAGCTCTGTATTTCCAGCTTCGGTGTGTCAGCTCTGCAGGACTTGGCTTTTAATATAGAAAGATAGGTTTTGTTTTAGGTTATGTTTCTTGAGTTCCTTGTAATGAGGTGATGGAAGAGGTGGCTCAGCTGTTAAGAATATGTACTGAGTTCAGTTCTCAGCTCTGTGACTCTGACCTTATTACACACACACACACACACACACACACACACACACACACACACACACACGAGAATTAAAAATAATTTTAACATTTTTTTAGTAAGAACTATGGGCTAGGCTCAATGATTATCAACCTTCCTAATGTTGTGACCCTTTAATACCTCATGTTGTGGTGAGCCCCAAACATAAAATTATTTTCATTGCTACCTTATAACTACAATTTTATTACTGTTATGGATTATAAAGTAAATATCTGATATTTAATATGTATGCAACCCCCAAAACAGTAATGACCCACAGGTTGAGAACCACAGGGTTAGGCTTTTGGAGTAGGGAATTTCATTTGTTTTTTACTTTAATTTTTATTAAAACTATCAGCACAAAGAAAGGGGTATATTGGGCTGGAGAGATGGTTCAGCCATTAAAGGCTAGGCTCACAACCAAAAATATAAGAAAGGGGTACATTTTAATTCTCTACTATTCCAGCTATAATTTCTTTTAAATCTCCGAAAGATGTCTAGCTTCAAATGGTAAAGATCTTTATTGATGTGTTATAGGGAGGATTGACTGCCCCAGAAGTAAGCCAATAAAGAGAGTAAGTCCAGAGAGACATAACAAGGTAACTACCATGTTCACAGGCTGTTGTGTGAAAGTAAAATGTAGAAATAAACAGACAGACACAGTCACATCTCTCCATATGGAATCCTGGTGAGGTGATATGGACCTGATATCCCAGCAATTGGGAGGGCCAGCAGCTCAAGGCCAACCTGGGCTACACAGCAGAAACCAAACAGAAATAAAAGGAACAAACAACAAACACAAATGGGTTGCTTCTCAAGGAGTTAATCTAGGCAGCACAACTGAGGGTCGGGTCTACACAGCACCAAGATGCAGAAAGCATCCTGTTATCAAGTCAGAAATGAAGGGAGCCTGGAGGGGGTGCTAGTCTTGCTACTGATTATTTCTGTAAGCATGAGAGGGTCATCATCGCCTAAAAAAAAAAAAAAAAAAAAAAAAGATGAGCCATCTGTAACATGAGCTATCTTAACTGGATGCTTTTTAAGGTCCATATTAGTCCCCAAATCTCATAATCGGCATCAAGAGTTCCTGGGCTCATCTCAAAACTGTTGTGGCCAGTGGTGAACACAGATCTGTGTCACAAAGTTGTCCAATGATATTCTTAACTTCATCTCAACTGCCCTTGGCCCCTGCTCAGGAAACAGCCAAGAAGATATATGTCAATAAAGCAGCTTACAGCAAATCGATGAGCAGGGGAGAGAATAGGGCTGGACTTCCTGCTAGCCAGGGGAGGAGGAGTTAAAAGAAGAATCAGGGGATTCAATCATGGGTAGAGGTCCAAGGAAGATCAAGAGAAAGGCTCTAGATCTGAGGAAAGCTACAAAGTGCAAGTTATCACTGGGATGTTTGCCAGGAGTAAAGCAACATAACTTAGAGGGTTACGAATATACATAAACTGCTCACGGTTGTGTTGTGAAGCTTAATTTTAAATAGTAAAGAGTCAATTATTTATGTGAGAGCTGGGTTATGAGATAGGCTGAGAGAAACAAACACCATTTTATAAAAATAACTTCAAAAGAAGAAGAAGAAGGAGAAGAAGAAGAAGAAGAAGAAGAAGAAGAAGAAGAAGAAGAAGAAGAAGAAGGAGGAAAAGAAAGAAAAAAGAAAATATAGCAATAAATCATCACGACCTCAAGTTGAGCCGTGGTTTCTTAGGTATGACACCAAGATGACAAGTGAAAGAGAGAGCTTGAATAAATTGGACTTTGTCCAAAGGAAAAGCTTTTCTGCCTCAATCAATGGACATCATTAAGAAATAGAAGAAACAACACAGGAAATAGTGGAAAATATTTGCAAGACTTATGTCTAAGGAACATGTACCAAAACATATAAAAGATAAAATTCAATAATAAAAAGGCAAAAATCTACTTTAAAGACAGTTGTCTCAGTCATTATTCTAGTGCTATGAAGAGACACTATGACCAAGGAAACTTTGTAAAAAGCATTTAATTGGGGCTTGTTTACAGTTTCAAAGGGTTAGTCTGTGATCATCATGGTGGGAAGTGCAGCAACAGGCAGGCAGGCAGGCATGTTGCTAGAGGAGTAGCTGAGAGATTACATCTTATCTATAAGCAGGCAGCAGAAAGAGAGCCAGCCTGGGCCTCTTGTGGGCTTTTGAAACCTCAAAGCACACCCACACTGGACCACCTCCTCCAAGTCCACACCTCCTAATCCTTCCTAAACAGTTCCACCAACTGGGACCTAAACATTCAAATATATGAGCCCTATGGAGGCCGTTCTCACTCAAACCACCACAATAGGCCAAGGATTATGAACAGATTTTTCTTCAAAAAGAATGTACAGATGGCCAAAGCACATAAAAAGGGATGCTCCAGATCATTAGATAATACGTATTAAAATGATGAGTCACCACGCCCACTAGAATTGTAAAGTGTTGACAAGCCTGGAGGAATAGGAACCTATGTCCATTGCTGATCAGCACGTAAGGTGTTATTGTCATTTTGGAAAACAGCTGGGCAGCCCTTCACAAAGATAAACATGAACAGTTTTATTCCTAGGCATTTCAGCAAAGAGAATTAAAAGCCTGTCCACACAAATACGTGCACACAAATATCAATAACAGTGTTATTCATAACAGCCCAAAGACATTAACAACCCACATGGCAACTGAAGAATGAGTAAATGAACTGGGGTATCTACAGGTACCAGAATAGTACTGTGCTGAACATAGCATGAAGTGATGGCAGATGCTACATGGGTGTGGTTTTGGAATGTGTTAAATGAAAGAGTCCTGGTCACAAATTAATCCTATATAATAGGCACCCATTTGTAAGGAACGACCAGAAGAGGAACTCTCTCCCTCTATGGATAAAGTGGAGTGTCTTGTTTATACAAAGAGAAAGCAGTAGATACCTGGGCTGAGTGGAGAGGAGCTGGCAAGGGCAGAGCCACTGCTCTTGAGTGCAAGGTTTCTTTAGGAGTGATGCAAATGGTCTAAAATTAGATGCTTGGGGTTGTTGCACAACTCTAGGTATGCTAAACTGTACACTTATACAGGTGAACTTTGTATCATATGGATTATAGTATGGCATGGCAAGGGAGGGCCAGTTAGGGCAAGGGAGATGGCTCAGCAGGAATGAATTTGATCACTGGGCCCCACGTGGTGGAAAGAGAGAGTAGACTTCCAGCAGCTATCCTCTGACCCCCATAAGCACACTTGTCCACACATACTCATGAGGTTATTAGTTGCTTTAAATAATGCATCACAGTTTTACTGAAAATACACAGACAAACAACTAGAAGTACTGTCAAGTAAGTAGAAAGTTGCTGATTGTGTATTATATGTTAAGCCATATTCAACTTCTTTACAAGTATTAACCAGCTACTTTTCCTACAAAAAAAATAATGGTAGAGTCCATTATTTGCAGATTAGAAAGCTGAAACATAGAAAATTTTAAGATCCCAGGCTATTGAAGTGACACAATAAGAATTCAAATATGGAGCTGGAGAGATGATTCAGGAGTTAAGAGCAATGGCTGCTTTTCCAAAGGACCCAGATTCAATTCCTAGCACCTACAGGTGGCTCACAACTGTCTGTAGCTCCAGTGCAAGTCCCAGAAACCAACTGCAAAATACAAGGAGAAATCTCTAAAATTAAGACATTATACAATTGATGACAAAGCCTGTGCAAGCTAATGTGTGAAAGTAAAATGTAGAAACAGACAACGCACGCATGCATGCACACAGGCACTCACATCCCTCCATATGGGGTGCTGGTGAGGTGATATGGAACTGATATCCCAGCAATTGGGAGGGCCAGCAGCTCAAGGCCAACCTGGGCTACACAGCAGAAACCAAACAGAAACAAAGGAACAAACAACAAACACAAATGGGTTGCTGGTGAAGGAAGTTAATCTAGGCAGCACAACTGAGGGTCGGGTCTACACAGCACCAGGATGCAGAAAGCATCCTGTTATCAAGTCAGAAATGAAGGGAGCCTGGAGGGGGTGCTAGTCTTGCTACTGATTATTTCTGTGAGCTTGAGAGGATCATCATCCCTTTAAAAAAAAAAAAAGATGAGCCATCTGTAACATGAGCTATCTTAACTGGATGCTTCTTAAGGTCCATATTAGTCCCCAAATCTCATAATCGGCATCAAGAGTTCCTGGACTCATCTCAAAACCGTTGTGGCCAGTGTGAACACAGATCTGTGTCACAAAGCTGTCCAATGATATTCTTAACTTCATCTCAACTGCCCTTGGCCCCTGCTCAGGAAACAGCCAAGAAGACATACTTTTATTACCCCATTTTGATAAGGGCTCTCAAATATATTTAGTCATGTTGGACGGGCATATTTTGAAGATTACCAAACCACTTTGACAAGATTTGGGAGTAAAACATAAATTTGATGACACTACAATGTGAACAGCACTATTTTTCAGGAATATGGAGTACAGACCATCTTTAATTTCTTCTTTACATTTTATGGATTTTTTTCAGAATAATAAATTAATATACATTTCTTTTGTAAATAATGCCACCAACCTATTAACTTAACATTGTAACTTTTATAGTATATTTTACTCTAATAATATCACCAAAAATGCCCCTATAAAGGCACAAATAATCACAATATCTCCAAAAATAATTACCAGTGCAGTGGCTGCTACACAATCTGTCAGCTGATAATGCTAATTACAGTGCGTGGGCTTCTTAAGTCCTGAGACAGATGGAGGCGCCTCACCCAGTACCCAGGTTTGAAGGTCTGTCTCTAGGTGGAGGAGGGGGGGGGGGCACATGTGTGAAGCTTTTGCAGACTCACAAGGAAGGACTGACTGTCACCGAATCAGGAAGGCACCATGCAGGGATCAGTCCCAGTGGGAGAGTAGACACGACAGAAACCATCCAACACAACACAGTAGAGCTTTCTTTTCTGGAAAAACCAGCTTATTTACATAACACTGCTAAGTAACAAGTGCTAGTCAAACACAATTATAGAAGGCTGAAAATGAATGGTGTGCACACAAGTGTGTGCGTGTGTATGTGTGTGTGTGCGTATGTATGTGTGTGTGTGTGTTGTGTGCATATGTGTACACATGTGTGTGAGGTTAGGGGTCAGCTTTGAGGATCTTCTATCCCACTCTACCTTATCTTTTGAGACGGTGTGTCACAGCTCACAGCTTCAGTTAGACTGGCTAGCCTTCAAGCCCCTGGAATCTGCTTGCTTCCATCTCGCCCCTCACTCCCAGGCACTAGAGTTATGGGCACACGACACCATGCCTGTTACATGGGTACTAGAGATCAGGAAGCATCTAGGAGTGTGGAAACAGGTTCTTATTTATGGTCAGTTTTTTTGTTTTGTTTTTTGGTTGGTTGGTTATTGTTTGTTTTTGTGTTTTGTGTTTTTGTTTGTTTGTTTGTTTGTTTTGGTTTTTCAAGACAGGGTTTCTCTGTGTAGCCTTGGCTGTCTTAGACTTGCTTTGTAGACCAGGCTGGCCTCGAACTCACAAGCGATCCACCTGCCTCTGCCTCCCGAGTGTTGGGATTAAAGGCGTGCGCCACCACGCCAGGCCAGGTTCATTTTCTTTACCCATGAAAAGGTAGAAAATAAGTGTGCCCAGAAATCTGGAAGAGTCCTCAACCCTCTGACTTTCCCCCTCTGAATGTCACAGCTTACACCTGGGAGCCTTAGAAATGGTCAGTGTCTTCCAGATCTGATATCTGCTTACTGATGGGAGCCAGCCAAACCGGCATTCTGATAAATCTGACAGCAATGATAACCACTTCGAACCTACAATCGGTCCTTTCCCTCAGGCTCTGTGGAAGATAATGCTAGTGAAAGGCACCGCTCTCCCTCAGCAGGAGAGCTGCTCCATCCTCAGCGAGGCAAGGCCCCACATCTCTGGCACTGTAAAATGAGGGCAGAGCTATGACCCAGAGCTGTGGGCTCTGAGCAGTGGGCATTGCAAAGGTGGTGAATAGGGAAGGAGGAGAAACAGAGAGGAGATGAGGAAGGAGGAGGAAAAGGAGTCACTTTTTTTTTTTAAATCATTTTTACCTTTTCTACTCATCCTACCCAAGAGGTAGTCTAATCCATCAGATGAGTCTCAGAGGACAAATCTTTCTAGCTTTGCTTAAGCACAGAGGAAAGACACACTCAGAAACAGACGCTGATACTCCATGTCTCTGGAAAGCTGTTTTGAAACTGTCTAGTGTTTTCAGTTTGATCGTATTTCTCGATAGGCAAGCCCGACACGTCTAGGAAAAATGAGAGAGAGGAGGAAGAGAAGATTAAACAATCATAGGGTCCCCACCTCAAATCTAGCAGCAAAAGGTATATTACTTCTTCAGACGCGGACTTCAGAATGCATGAGCTCAAGTAAACAAGCCTATCATCATTGCCCAATGCCACAGCTGTTGGAACTATCGACCTTGTTTGATTAAAGAATTAAAAAGAAAAAAAAATACTTGGAGTCAACTTTTATTCTGTGGTGTCTACACAAGGAAGCTGAGAAGACTTTGAATGTCATCTAGGCCAAGAATTTTAAACTAAAATGCAGACTATGAGAACGAGTGACAGCGGGCAGGGAGGCTGTGAAGCTGAAGGCTAGAGAGCTTTGCCAATGAACACATAGCGTGTTAGTCAGGCAATAGGAAAGCTTTCTTAGTGAAAGCTATGCCCAGCCCACCACCACCAGGATTTTCTCCTTTAGAGACTTTTTATTCTGAGTTGAACACTGCTTCTGGCTAAACTCCCTACCTGCAGGAGAGAAACAACACCCTACACTTCATTGGTTGTTAACATGTGGGTCGAGAGGACTTTTCTTTTCTTTTCTCTTTTTTTTTTTTTTTAACTTTTCTTAAAGAAGAGTCAAAACTGCCACAGGAATAGATGCTTCTCGAAAAGGCATTATGAATGGTTTCGTGCAACACTTTAGTATCGCTTAGCTTTTATGCCATATCTTGGCAATATGAATTCCCACACAATGGAAATACCAAGACAAGGGAACAGAAAAGAGACATAGACTAGGTGCCCTCAAGTAACACAAAAGGGCAGTTGGGTTCAAGACACCATCTGCTTCTCAGCCCAGGACACTAGTGTGGCCACCAGTCACAGTTTGCCCAGCAATGACTGATTCCCCGGAGTCATGGCATTCAAGCTTAAAAAGAGAAAAACCACAGGCAGCCAAACAGGTCACCCAACTAGGTTTGAGTAAATTTCCATCGGAAGACATGCTTCGTCTAATTTCCAGAGTGTGCCTTGAGACAGTGGTATTGTCAGCAAACCTGCTCCTGCCTGGTTATCCGCAGAGTGATAATGAGGCCACAGCTGAAGGTTTGCTTTCCCAAGGAAACCATGCTCCCTTTCACATTCAGAATCTGTGTGCCTCTCAGTGTCACTGGCTAATCACAAAACCCCAGAAGAGCAGCGCCCAGACTCCCCTGGGACAACTTTCCTCGCTGTAGAAACACCAATGGGAGGGGCCCGATGTTTTTCATCCCATGAGCATCAGCGGTTGAATATTATCACACAAAAGGAGTTTCCTCTCTGGACTTCCTGGGTTTGGGTACAGCATATACCAGCCCATGCTTAGTTGAAGATCACCATGGCACATTGTTCCACGTAATTGTCTTCTAAGCCTGAGAGGCGGAGAGACAGACACCCAGCACAGTACGGTGGGGACCATAGGAAGTGCCCAGTCAGCAAGTAGCAGAGATGAAATTCAATCTCTTGCTTCTTAGTGTTTCTGCTGTTAAAGTTTTGTTAAAGGCTGTGGCCAGATGTGACTTAGCAGAATATAAAGCCAGAGCATTTGGATTCGGTTGACTTTGCCTTGTTAAAACTATCAGAACTCTAGAAGCTTTCAGGTCCTGAGGACCGAGGCTCACACAGCTTCAAGCATCCTGGCCGTAGTGATGAGGATCATTTCCTGTATGTGTGGGGAGACAGCACATCCACATTCCTTACCCTGCCAGGCAGGCTCGGGCGGTGAGCAAGGGCAGGCATCTTGTTTTTAATGTCCACCTGCAGCACACTCTGTTCCTCTGTGTTTTGACTCAACTGCTTGTTTTTTCATATAGGTTTTTCCGCCTAAGCCCAGAGCTTCAGCAATGTTCATGTTATCAAAGTGAGAGCTGAATTCCCCCAAACACATTTGTTTCTCTTTCAGAGCAAATGTCAGTAGAATGAGAACCGCGCTGTGTCATACTGACATGTTACTCATTAACCAACTTTAAAAAAAAAAAAATGCCTGGGCTGGATCAGGGTCAGGTAGGAGCTTCCTGTAAGGCAGGCGCTGTGACGAGCTGAAATACAGAAACTTTCTTCTTGAGAGCGCTAGAGAAATGAGCTTCTGAGCTGACATCTTAAAGTAGCCCTGGACAAGAGTACAATGGTGAAGAAAAGGCTTTCCTCCAGTGACAGTGTGTTCAAGTTTGAGATTCCCAGCAGCCCAAAGACCAGTGCCGAGGCCCCACACAGCTCCACTGACAGCCCCAGCTCCGTGTTTCTCAGGTAGGCACAACCTGGCCCTGGCCATCTGGCATGCTACCCAGGCCACCTCCACCCACCCGGCAGGAGGCCCTAAGAGAGCTCTGACCTCATATTCCTTGGAGGATCATTGAGCCAGGGGAAAGAGTTTACAGGCCAGGCATTCTGCCGGGTGGATTTGGATGAGTGTGCGTAGAAGGGATATGAGCTTGGGGAGAGGGGATGGACTGTTGCCACCACTAAGCTGGCTCAGTCTTTTGTTTCTTCTTCCAT